>NW_011887616.1:0-1125 GCF_000313485.1 Hansenula ciferrii | reverse complement strand
TCGTTAATGGTGATGAGTTAATTATATCATATTATCACTCATATTTAAGAGCTCAAAAGTTCATGGCTCAATGCAGAAATCACTTAAATATTCTCATTTTTCACCTAACAAAGTATAAAATGAATGTCTCTAGCATGTAAATCACCCAAGTACCTCTATGAGATACTTTTGATTAGCCAAAGCTGCTTTAAAATGAGTATTAAAAGACCTAATAGACTCAAGATGCATGTTCTTGATGATTTACCGATAGAGATATGCACCAAGATCATGGAACTTTTATCTCCAGATGATTTATTCAATTTAACAGCAGTTTCCAATGTTTGGCTTAAAATATTCAAATCTAAGTTTATAATCCTAACAGACCGTGTTGCTGATGAAAAATTTAAACATTTAGTTACCTCATGTGTATATTCATTACCAAAAGAGTTGGAAAAAAAAAGTCAAGTTGCATTCCTTTCTAATTTATTCTCAAAATCGAATATTGAAACAATACTATTTGATATTAATGACTATTCAAGAGAATCAATCAAAATATTGGCTGATAAAATCCAATCATTGACCAAACAATCCAGTTCCAAAAATTCAAAATGTCAATTAAGTATCACAGTTCATGGAATGAAAGAGACCAAAGATCCTGAAGTTTCTGAAAGTGAATACATCAATGATTATATTTCAAGTACTTTTGAAATGACAAACGGATCAAGTCCCAAGCCTGTCTACTTAAACATACCATTTCATAAGTCAAGAGCTATAAAACTAAGACAATTAACATGGAACACAGATAGTGTACTACCGATGAAACATGTTGAAAACCTTGTTATTAAATCATTGGACATCAAAGGTACCAAGAATCCATTTCCAAATTTAATTAATCTAGAAATATGGTCATCGAAAAAAACATACTTTGAAAACTTTCCAAACTTTCCTATTTCACCAAAAACTCTATCAATCACTCAATTTCAAAATCATATGAGATTAGAAGGGAAAATTACTCAAAATTTGACACATTTGTTTATTGATTGTTGTAAAACTTTTGCTTCAAGGTGTATGTTATATAATTGTGATTTCCCACAATTAAAAAACCTTCATATTGCATTCAAAGAAGATCCAAAAGATAGGCTTCAT
>NW_011887615.1:0-21472 GCF_000313485.1 Hansenula ciferrii | reverse complement strand
AAAATTCGCGAAACCTCGGAATTGAGTAATCACGTGACTAGCTTGTATGAATTATTGTGTTGGTTACTAAGGTGTGTAATGTGTTGTTCGAATATGGATAATAATGTAGTCATCCTTTAAATTTGGCGCTCTTATGATAGTTTCTAACACTTAACAATTGCATGGTTATAACTTATTATTACCTAGTTAAACCCGTATTCGAGTTCCGACCATTATATAATTGATGATCAGCTTTAGCTTCACTAAATCAATTTCCTATGATTGAACTAGATATTCTAATAATTTTTGAATTAATGTAGATTCTGGGTCAGCTGGAGATCTAATCGGATTTATCGTCAGTCGAAGCGCTCTATTTACTATAGATCAGATGTTGTTCCTCCCGATTTAACTAATACGCTCTATAGTTCTTACTGCAGTTGGATATATTGAATGATCATATATCATGAGTTAGGCTTTTGAACATCTCTGTTATCGATTTAAATCCTTATTCTAATCTATACGTCATGTAACATGATCCGTATTTGACTTCTTATCCACTAATATAAGTGATAACTAATCCCTAATATAGTAGTAGTTTAGCGTAACAGGTGGAATGGATGTTGAGGAGCTAGCTGAAGTTACAATTCCCATTAGTATATTATCACTTAACAATATATAATATGTATATATATATATATATAAGGGAAATGCAGGTAAGATTATTGATAATATTTGATATAATCTATAGTCATATAATATAACGACGAATATGTAATATTGCTTTTAGTTTTGCATTGATACATACCTCATACCTCATACCTCACCTCTGCAATTACCCAGCAGTCTTGGTAATATATGATGGATTGATCAGTGATTAATACATGTGAATTCGATGTCACTTTAGCAATATCTAATCAATCATTATAAAAACTTTCATTCATAAATTTCATTTGAAATAATTAAAAATATTCAAAAAGTCTTTTGATTGAATCTGGATCAAAAAATGCGACGTCGAGTTCCGACTAAGCTATAGTCACATGACACAGATAGACTTTAGTTTTACAAGTATTGAAGAATTGAGCTGGAAAGCGTAGGTAAAATAGCGTAGAGAAGAATTAGAGTAATGGAATCATCTAACAATAACTTGAATATGTTTCAATTCCAACCTAAACAATGAAATCCACTCTAAAATCAACCAATCAATCATCGAAATTCCACTAAATAATTCATTTCACTAGACCCCCGGAACTCCCTACCTTTCCACACAACGCAAAAACAGAAATTCAAAAAAAATTCCCTGAAAGTTGAAACCAAATCACAACACAAGTCCACATCCCCTTCAACAATTCAAACAACTCATCATTTACAAATCAACAAAGTCGTCATTTTGGTGATATTCCAGTGCTTTGATATCTTTTCTGTCATATACTACGCCCAGTTTTAAGAACTCCCATCCACAAAGTGTCATTTGTTGCGTGTCGTTTAGTGTTTGTTGTGTTTTTTTTAGGCGGTTTTAGTTTTGTGATTTTTTATCGATAATCATTTAGTTTCAAGTTGAATTTGTTGGTTTCATAAAGATTATTATCATCATTTAGATTCACAATCAAAGAAAGGAAAAAAGATTATATCGTCATACTATTAGATTTCAAAGATTGTTATTTTTTGAATCCATTATTCCCGTTCACCGTATAGATTATACAATTACTATTCAATTCAAGATTATTCCACATAAACAAGATATAAAGTTTTTGTTTTGTTCTTCCATTATTTTATAATACAGGGATATAGAAAGTTATGACTGAAGTTAATGCAAATATGGACTTGAGAGTCGGAAGAAAATATCGTATTGGTCGTAAAATTGGTTCAGGTTCTTTTGGTGATATCTATTTAGGTACAAATATTATTAGTGGTGAGCTGGTTGCCATCAAATTAGAAAGTATAAGTGCTAGACATCCACAATTAGAATATGAAGCTAGAGTTTATAAAGCTTTAAGTGGTGGTGTTGGTATACCTTTTGTTAGATGGTATGGTACTGAATGTGATTATCATGCAATGGTTATTGATTTATTAGGTCCATCTTTAGAAGATTTATTCAATTATTGTAACAGAAAGTTTAGTTATAAAACTGTTTTATTATTAGCTGATCAATTATTATGTCGTATTGAATATATTCATGCAAGATGTTTTATTCATAGAGATATTAAACCAGATAATTTTCTTATGGGTATAGGAAAAAGAGGTGCACAAGTTAATGTAATTGATTTTGGTTTAGCTAAAAAATTTAGAGATCCAAGAACTCATTTACATATCCCATATAGAGAAAATAAAAATTTAACAGGTACAGCAAGATATGCAAGTATTAATACACATCTTGGTATTGAACAATCAAGAAGGGATGATTTAGAAAGTTTGGGTTATGTTTTGATATATTTCTGCAGAGGTTTTTTACCATGGCAAGGTCTTAAAGCTGCTACCAAAAGACAAAAATACGATCGTATTATGGAAAAAAAAATGTCAACACCAGCTGAAATTTTAGGTAGAGGTTTACCAGTGGAATTTGTTCATTATTTAAATTATACTAGATCTTTAAGATTTGAAGATAAACCTGATTATATCTATTTAAGAAGATTATTTAGAGATTTATTTTTAAGAGAAGGTTATAAATACGATTATATATTTGATTGGGCTTTACAAAAACAAAAACAACAAGTTAAGAATGGTGCACCAGGTGAAGGTAAAAATGAAGATGAAAAAGATGGTAAAGATGATAATTCAAATCAAGTTCAAGTAGCTGGTCAAACACCAATTCAACAACAACCTCAATTACAACAACAACCAACCAATGGTCAACATCAATCACCTCAGTTAGCTCAACCACAACAATTAGCATCAGGTCAACAACAAAGTGCATTTATTGCTAAACAACAAAATCAATCACCAGCTGCTGAAGTTCCTCAAACTTCTAAAAATCCAAATACAAGAATTAATTATTGGAATCAAGAAATTGCTGATAAACAAGTTCCAAAAAATTCAACTTTAGGTCAACCATTACGTGATAGGGTACAACAATCACAAGTTCAACAACAACAACAACCTATTCCAAGAGCTACTGAACCTAAAGATGCACCAGCTCCAACTGGTAATCCACATTGGTTATAATTTTAGTCGATCAATTTGTGGGTTTTATTTTGTTTTTTTTTAGACATGGATTCCTTTCTTTTTGGTCTTTTTTTAATGACTCTATTTAATCATACAATTTGGCCAGTATGGGGGATTGATAAATTTAATAGCTCTTTTAATATTAATAATTTCAAGTGCTATAAAGATATACGGCAAGTTGTCATCATTTATGTTTGCTATTTCATCAATCAAACAACTATAAATTTTTCCAGTATCATCATCATCATATCATATATCTTTCTTTCTAGTTGATAATACAGAATTGATTACTCTTATTTTCATCAGCTCAATTTTTTCTTACAATTTTTACACATTTTTTAGCATTTAATATTGCCAGAATTAAAAGTTTGGGTATTAATTCAAACTTTTTGATTGCTTTATATCAACATATACTATAATATTATTACTTTAATATTGACAAATTAAAAACCAGGTTCAATTAAACAATAAGAGTTGGTCTTATTCAGACCACTTTTACAAGATGAATATTCCATCGCTTGGGATTAAACAGATGTACAACTACCATTCTACTTTTGGGAATACTACTAGCATCAACAAGATGTTTTATATTTTAAAATACGTATATTATAGTTAAAGAGATTTTTGTAGTTTATTATACTTTTAATTTATTTAACCGGTAATACACCGGTTATTTAAAAAATTTAAGCTTTTGAAAATTTAACCGGCTCCACAATTTGGAAATCGGAGTAATTTGTAATTCTTTAATACCCATGTTGAATTTACTAAATTAACTGATAGGAATCCACAAGATCATGGCTCATAGATTAAACATGTTGAAGAATCATCTTGTCAAGTATACACCAGAAATGCCAGCTTCAGATTATATCTTTTTCGGTCATGATACAGTTAATAGATTTTCATTTTTACGTGATGATGAAACTTTTTTAAAGCAATCATTAATTAATCCATTAACAAAATTTATTTTATTTATTAATGAAAATCCATTAGGTTATAAAGATAAGATTGAATTATATTATTCAAATTATAATGAATTAAAACCTCAAGTTGATGAGTTTATTAAATTACATGAAGTTCAAGATTTAAGTGTTAATGATTTAAAATTTGTATTTTTGGGGATTGATGAACGTTCAAAAGGGTTTAAATATAAACAATATGAAGGTATTCCATATTATGCAGTTGATATAACACAAAATAAACAACTATCTGATGATTTTTTATCAAAATTCAGTCATTATAAAGATCGTTTAAGTTTAATTTTCAAATTAAATAATTTTGATGCTTCTATTTTTTCACAAGGTAGAATGTATTTAGATTGGTTAAATAGAAATAAATTCTGTGCAGGTTGTGGATCCAAAACAATTGCAATTCAAGCAGGTACTAAATTAAAATGTTCATCCGGTGAAGATTCCAAATGTCCCGTTAAAAATGCAAGTGTTTCAAATATTTCATTCCCCAGAACAGATTCTGTTATTATAACAGCTATAACAAATGAAAAATATGATAAAGTTCTATTAGGTAGAGGTAAAAGATTTCCAATTCCAATGTATAGTTGTATTGCAGGATTTATTGAACCTTCAGAAACTATTGAAGTTGCATCAATAAGAGAAGTTTGGGAAGAGACTGGTGTTAAAGCTTCTAAAATTCAAATATTACAAAGTCAACCTTGGCCATATCCGGCAAATTTAATGATTGGTTGTGTTGCATTTGTGGAATTTAATGAAGTTAATGAAAATATTGATTTAGGTCATGATCCTGAATTATTAGATGCTAAATGGTTAGACATTGAACAGGTTAGAAAATTATTGAATGGAGAAAAGGGTGATTTTTCATTACCTCCTGATACTGCTATTGCTCATACTTTAATTAGTCATGTTGTTAAACAATATGATTTGTTGAACTCACAAAAGTTGTGATCTGATACAATTTTAGCGTTTAGAGAATCTAGATAAGAATATATTCATAATCATTGCTTGTATATAAAATGTAGCACTGAGTTTAAAAATTTATCACTGAAGAACTTTGATCCCAAATTTTAAAGCCTATAGTTTTACCAAGATCAGGAGCAATGAATCTTTTTGGATTTGATTCACCAAATTCATGTAATTGTTGTAATTCATCTTTAGTTAAAGGAACTAAAACAGTAGCATCTTTAATTCTTTGTTCATTAATAGATTTTGGTATAACAATTCTACCTTCTTGAATGTGATATGAAGTTAAAACAGCATTAACAGTGGTGTTATATTTGGAAGCCAATTCTTTAACTAATGGAATGTGGATATTTGCAGCACCTGAAGATCCAGCAGGTGAATATGCAGTGATTAAAACATCATGTTTAGCATCAAATTCAACAACGTCTCTTTGTGGTAAATGAGGATGTAATTCAATTTGATTAATAACAGGTTTAACTTCAACTTGATTGATTAAATTTCCTAAAAATTCATTTGAATAATTTGAAACACCAATATTTTTAATCTTTTCAGGATATTGTTTATATAATTTTTCAATCTTCTTGTAAGCTCCAACATAATCTTTATCAATCTTATCAGGATTAGTACCATTAGCAATTGATTTCTCTCTATTTAAAGAACCATCTTCATTATAAACAGGTTCATTACCATAAGGCCAATGTTGTAATAATAAATCAACATATTCAATACCTAATTTTTCTAAAGATTGATTTAATGATAATTCAGGATTTTGAGATAATGGATTACCAACTTTTGTAGTAATGAATAAATCTTCTCTTTTAACAATACCTTGTTCAAATAACTCTTTCAATGCAATACCAATTTCATTTTCAGTGTTATAAATCCATGCAGTATCAATATGTCTATAACCTGCTTTAATTGCAATTTTAACTGCATCAATAGTTGCTGGAATACCATCACCATAATTTGCAGTACCTAAACCTAAAGCTGGGATCTTGTTCCCGTTGTTTAAAGTTAAGTAGACGTCTGTAGCTTTTCCTAATGACATATTGTTTGATTGTTTGATTGTTAATTGTCTAATTGTCAATTGAATTGAATTGAATTGAAATATTGTGGGTATTAATTCTTTTATACCCTTAATTTTTCGGATTTCTAACGTTCGCTTAAAATTCTTAATTTGGACAATTTCCGACACATATAAAAGCACGAATAACTACAATTGATTTAACAATTAAATAACAATTTGTATTTGAGTTGTATATGGGTTGTATAAGGTTACATTCTCTCTCCCACAATAGCTTCATTATATTGTGTTTCTGGGAAAAATAAGGGCTAAACTCATAATTCTAAAACCTCTTGGATATATTTAGAATTTTCAACTTGATCTTTATATTGATCATTAACTAATTCTTTTAATTTATTAACAGCATCTTCACTTGAGATTTTTTCAAAATCAATTGAATTTCTCCATTCTTTAAGAATTTTTTTCAATAATTCTGAACCTTGAGAAATTTCATCTGATGAACATTTAGTTCTTTTATCCTCAACATAAGGATCTTGTTTATTATCATTATATTCTTCTAATTCAGCAGCTTTCCTCTTAGCCATTGATACAATTTTTCCAGGGAATTTAACAACTTCTGCAACATGAATACCAAAACTTTGATCAGAAATACCAGGTTCAACTTTATATAATAACGTAATATCAGATGAAGTATTTGAATTAGATTCAACATGAGCAACAACATGTAAATTTTTAACTTTATTTAATTTATCAGATAATTTTGTTAATTCATGGAAATGTGTTGCAAATATTGTAAAACAATTTAATTTCGTTGCAATAAATTCAGATATAGCCCAAGCTAATCCAAACCCATCATAAGTACTTGTACCTCTACCTAATTCATCAATGATAATTAAAGAATTCGAACTTGCAGTTTGTAAAATTGATGCAGTTTCAAGCATTTCCATCATAAATGTTGATACACCTTTCAATTGAGAATCTCCTGCACCAACTCTTGCCAATATAGCATCGAAAACACATAATTCAGCTTCAGTTGCAGGGACAAAACATCCAATTTGTGCTATTAATGAAATTGTACCAATTTGACGAATATAAGTTGATTTACCACCCATATTTGGACCTGTAATTATTAAGAATTCAGTTTCATTTTTAACTAATTCAACATCATTTGCAATAAATGTAACACCATCTTGCATCTCAACACATGGATGTCTTGCTTCTTTAACTATAGTTTTCCCCTCTGTAGAATTTAATGGATACATTTTTGGTTTAATATATGGAACAGGTGCATATGAAGAAACATGTGCAAATGAAGTTAAAACATCTAAATGTGAAAGGATTAATGATAATTTTTCTAAAACTGGAGAATAAGTTGCTGTGATTGAAATGATTTCTTTAACTAATGAACGTTGTTGCTTATTATATTTTGCTTGAATTTCAGAACTTTCCAATGAAATATCTTTCATCTCTTCAGTGGTGAAGAAAACACCAGCTTTAACGGTTTGTAATTCAATAAATTTTGATTTCCCACGGATTGAACGTTCTTCTGTACGTGTTAATCTCATACACCAACCATGATTTTGATGTAATTCTAATTTTAATTTTTTTTCAGGATCAAGACCTAATTCATCAGCAACATCTGCATGGATTGATCTTATAGTTGATTCAATTTCATCTAATCTTTCACGATATTTTAATAAAATTTCATCATAATCTGGTTTTATAACAAATTCATGACGATCTAAATTTTCTAAATCCACTGTGGTTTCTACTAATTCTTGTAATTTTAATAAAGGATTCATTAATTCCTTCAAAGGTGAAACCCAATGTAATTCAATTAATCCTTTTAATTCTAAACTTTCAGTTTCATTAATTTTTGATTCTAATAATTCTAAAATTTCAGGAATTTTAATTAAAAATTGATAAATTCTAACAACATCTTCTAAATTTGCATAAATTGATTTATTTAATTTTTTATTCAATTTTCTAATATCAGGTATTGAATTCATTAAATCATCATGTAATGAAGTTCTTAACTGAGTATCCTCAACAAGACATCCAACTAATTGATGACGTTGTAAAATTTCATCAATTTCAATTAATGGTTGTTTTATCCATTGATGTAATAATCTTGTACCTCCAATACTTTTACAATGATTTAATAAATCGAAAACATTTGAATTTTTGGACCCATTTGTTGATTTAGAAGATGGGAAAAGGTTTAATGCCTTAACTGCAGCTGAATCTAATTTCATAAATTGATTTAATGTATGATTTTTCAAATTAAATGAACCGAAGTTGGAATCATCAGTTAATAAACCCAAGTAATTTAAGATGGCAGATGCAGAGCTTAACCCTAGTGAAGCATTTGATATATCACCAGTGGAAAAAATTAACTCATCACCTAATAATCTAATCAAATCTTGTTCAATATCTTTATTATTAAAATCATTTGAACGAATTTCTGTAACAACGGCACCACAACGATCAATAACACCAATTAATTTGGTATAATCAGGATCTAATTCATTTGAAGGGGTAGGGATCAAGACTTCTTTAGCATCAATTTGAATTAATAAACTTTCTAAATTAGAATATAAATCATTATCCAAGAATTCTGAAATCCCAATTTCTTTTATATTTGAATTTATAAAACAATAACCAATAGATTTACCTTCATTTTTATTAACAATTTTCAACGAAACTAGGACAAGAGCATCACCTGATTGGTTTAATTCTGATGGATTCATTAAATCCTCAACAGATTCTATATTCCCAGGACTTGCAAATTTAGTCAATTCCCAATTTTTATCATAAATTTCAATCTTGTAACCTTTTTCTAATAATGCCATTGATAATAAATTTGACATAACAGCATGAGACATAGTAACGTATTCAACACCATTGTTATTTTTCAAAACAGAATTTGTATGATATATTTGTTCTGCAATAAATTTTGCATTTTGTGAAACTGCAATGAAGTAATCAGTTTTATCAACAATTCTTAATGTTTGTTCTGGTTGTGCAGGTAAGTTTTGGAATTTCCTATAAAAGGAACGTTCATCAGTTGTATCTGAGAACTTTAACTCTGGTCTTGTGCTCATGTTTCTGGATCTCCTTGATTCTGATTGTTTAGCGTTGAGTTAATCAAGTATTATGTTTATGACGCGTAGAAATAAATTTATATACAAAAATCAGTTTTCGCGTCTGAAATTAATCAGCGATAACGTAACCAATATAAACTAAAAAGTAACTTATTACTGAAAAAAGTATATAAAGTATGGGAAATTCAATGATATTAATGATTTATTACAATTTGAATTGCAAATAACTATATGAATTCTTTTTTTTTGGTTTATATTATACAAATTCTAATAAATAAATGTAAATAAATGTATGTGAAGTATCATGATTTGATATTCTTTTAATATTCCTTTTCTTTACTTTGAAATACTAGCGTATTCAAAGCTCAGTTCAACTCTTCATAATCATCATCTCTATTATACAAAAAGAACTGAACAAATATAACAAAATCCAAACTCAAAGTCCCAATAGAACCAGCCAACCAACTTGATTGAACCAAAAGGAAATATGGATCAACACTTATAGACAAGATAGAAATAACATAAGTTAAATTCCCTAAACATGCACAAAGAAAGAATAAGAATGAAATACCTTCACATGATTTTCTTTGATAATTTAATAAAATTTGTGGCATTCTTGAACCTAGGTATAAAACTGCAGATAACCAACCAAATGATTGTGCTAATACATCAAATTTTAAATCTTCATCAGGTGAAGAATCTGAATCTGGATTATAAGTTAAATACCAACCGAAAATACCAGATACAATGACAAATAAAATCAATGAACTTTCTAATATAGTTCTTCTTGTTGATTTCTTGGATGATGAACTTGTTGTTGCTGTTGGTAATCCTTGTTCCACAATTTGTGAATTTGAAGTAGAATCAGAATCCTGATCTAATACTTCATCAAAAATATTTTCTGATAATGGATTAGCAGGTGATAAATGAACAGGATCAACATTTTGACCATCACCATAAAGGAATATTTGTGCTAATAAAACTAAATCAGCTAAAGTATAATAAATTGCCAATATAATCATTGTTGGTAAGACATGTTGTAAAAAAGCACCTAGGACGTTGAAAACATCACCAGCTAGCCATAATACAACGAATAGAAGGGATAAACCTTCACTTGATTTTCTAACATACTATTGAGAAAACAGTTAGTAAACAACCAAATAAAGTATAAGCAGTTATTATATCATACATTTTCATAAATTTGTGGAACAAACACTATAATCCAAAAACTAATGGAAATGGAACCTGTGATTCCACTGATGGCTTTGTTGTCTAGCACCACATCACTGAAATGATTATTTCCCATGATAAGTACTTGGATATAATTTGTATCGTATTCAACTGGGTTTATGGAGATGTTTATTGAAATTTTAGAGATGAGTCGATGAAAAAAAAAAGAATTGTATGTGGTGTTTACCGGGTATTTGAGATGAGTACTGGTAAATGAAAGTAATAGATGGTGAAGAGACGGGTGATGATGAAGGTGATATTATACTAGCTTGGAGTTGTATTCGTTTGTACTATTGTTCTCTGTTTTTGTTTCGTTTTTATAGTTGTTCTGTGACTTCTTTTAATGTATTTCTTGATTGACGGGTATATGAATTACTTATATACGGTATAAAAGATGGGTATAAAAGATTGGATCGAAACACTTTTACAATTATTGACACAAAAATCAACTAAGAGATGGATTTAATAGTCCATTATGATCAGGATTCAGTAGTATAACTCCAAGCCTATTCGTAATAGTTATATAGTAAATCACTGTCTAATGTAATGGCGTAATGGCGTACATGATCAAGGCCATGTGGTAGTGTCAATTGCAATTGTGGAACTGAATTGAAAAGTTATAAACTGATTGAAATCTTTTCCTTTAAATATAATCAAGTACAATTCAATAAAATCATACACAATGGCTCCATTAGTTATTGCTCACAGAGGGTATGCTTTATTACTAGTTGTACTTAGCATCATATACTAACAGTACCAAGTTACAAGGAAAAATATGCTGAAAATACACTTGCCGCATTCCAAGGGGCAATAGATTCAGGTGTTGATGTTCTTGAAACAGATCTTCATATTACTTTAGATGGTATTATTGTTATAAATCATGATACTACAACAGGAAGAGTTCATGATAAAGACCTAGTAGTTTCACAAACAAATTTATCAGATTTGAAAAAATTAACAAATAAACAAGATTCATCACAAGAATTCTTAACTTTTAAGGAATTAACTCAATGGTTTACAAAACAAAGAAATGATATAAAGATAATGTTGGATATTAAACCTTTCAATAGTAAATCTATATTTGCTAAAATTTTAAAAGATTTATTAGATATTAAAGATGATTTACAATTTTGGAATTCAAGAATAATATTTGGACTTTGGAGATTAGATTTTTATGAATTTGGTTATACCACTGGACTTTTAGAAAATTTCCAAATTATAAATATTGCTATATCATCAGAAATTTCCAAGCAATTTATTTCATATTCCCAAAGTGTCCCAAAAAATTATAAATTAAGTGCAATTTCCATCTTGGATGTTTCGTCATGGTCTTCTGATTTCAAAAAGTTCAAGAAAACCGTACTTGATGCAAATAATATTTCATTATATCTATGGACAGTTAATCATCCAGATGATATTAAAAAGGCAATTCAATTAGGTGTTGGTGGTATAGTTACAGATGATCCAGTACAAGTAATTGCAGAGATTAAAACTGCTATAAGTCGTGGTCCAAATGCAATCATATATAAAGAGCCATCACTTTTAACATTTGAAGGATTGAAATCAAATGTTATATTTTATTTATTTAAATTATTTGAATTGATTGTGTTGAATGAAGTTCATACTTATAAAATTGTTCAATTGGTATTGGGTTATACTGTTAAATATGTGATTAATCATTCCAAAAGGGAGAAGTAGATAATACAATACAGATATACAATAAATACAAAATAAATATACACAATATATACAAATAAAATATAAATTATATAGTAATTCAAGTTTATTATATACAAATGCTCCAGTGACTATATTTACACAGAGATCCCCATATAAATCACTAAATCCTAAGTAAATATCAGCACCTAACACAGTCACGTGACTATTTTTTCGCGTTTTTTCTCAAAATCTTCGCGAATTTCAAAAAAAATAAAATTCAAAGTGTCAATTTCAACTAAATAAAAATAAAATAAAACTAAAATAACCTCAAAAGACACTAATTTTAATCTGAGACAATTGAATAATTGATTGTTTATTTATTGCTTTTGTATAATAACCACAATCTGATTATCCAAGGGTGAATCTATCACAATGATTAAAGTGAGTATATCCATAGAACCAAGTGGTGTTACCTTTTATATTCTCGTGTTTCATATACTAACAACTCATTACCACAGGGACTTAGAAAATCAATTAAAGAAAAATCAAAATCTTCAACTTCATCAATATCATCACCAAAATCTCTTAATGATAAAAAAAATTCAATATCTTCAGTACAAGAAATTCAAATAACTCAAAATAATTTATTACAATCTCCCAAAAGAGTTATTAAAGCTCTTTATGATTATAAGCCACAAGGACCTGGAGAATTAGAATTTCAAAAAGGTGATTTTTTCCATGTTATTGGTAATGAAAATGACCCTGAATGGTATGAAGCTTGTAATCCATCAAGAAATTTAAGAGGGATGGTTCCAGTACCATATTTTGAAGTTTTCGGTAAAACAAGACCAGTATCAAATCCAAAATATCATCAACAATCATCATTAAATAATTCACCATCTTCCAAGAAATTATCAACAGATTCAAGTAATTTACCACATTCAAGATCTTCATTAAGATCTTCATCATCATCAAATACATTATATGCCATTGTATTATATGAATTTAAAGCTGAAAGATCTGATGAATTAGATGTAAATATTGGTGAAAATATCATACTTTGTGCTCATCATGATTATGAATGGTTCATTGCTAAACCAATAGATAGATTAGGTGGTCCTGGTTTAGTGCCAGTAAGTTATGTATCAATTATAAATATCTTGACGGGGAATTCCACAGGGAATGATGTTATTGATGATATTAATATGGCAAATTTACCAACTGTTGATGATTGGAAAAACAAAAATGCTCGTTATAAAGCTAGTAGTATTCCATTAGGTCAAGTTGAGGAACTTTCCCTAGGTGGAAATGATGAATATAGATCAAATAATAATGGGAATGGATCAAGATCAATATCTGGTGCTACAACAAATACAACAATTCATCAAAACCATTCAAATGGAATGGGTGGTTCCATAGGTGGTTCAACAACTGAATTAACAAGATCAAATACATATATTAATTATGGTGATGCTGTATTAGTTGATGAAACAAAACCTTATATCGTTGAGGCACAAGTTGATTCATATCAAATTGATAATGGTCGTTATTGGTTCCATATGGTTGCAAAATTAAGTAATGGTGAAATTAGATCACTTTGTAGATATTATGATGATTTTTATGATTTCCAAATTAAATTATTAGAATATTTTCCACAAGAAGCTGGTAGACAAGGAAATGGAGGTCAAAGTGGTCAAGGAGGACAAAAAAGAATATTGCCATTTATTCCAGGTCCATTAACTTATGTTACTGATAAAATTACTAAAAAAAGACAAATTGATTTAAATGATTATGTTCAAGAATTAATTTCACTACCCAAATATATATCACAATCAAATTGTGTTAAAAAATTATTTGAATTTAAACATCCTTATGATCATACTTCACAATCAAATGAACAAGTTGATGATGATTCAAGTTTTGTGGCACCACAGGGCCATTATGATGAAGAAGATCCAAATAGTACAATAGTTAAAGAAGAATCTGTTAAAACATTAAATGCTCATAATATCCCACCACCGACAACTACAAAAAATCAAATAAAATTAAAATTTTATTATAAAGATGATATTTTTGCTTTATTAATTAATGAAGATTCATTATTAGATGAATTAAGAGAAAAAATTAAAAAAAGAATATATGATGATGATCAAATTGATGCAAATTTTAAAATTTTTATAAAATCAAATTCAAATGATGAAAAGGGTAAAGAAATTTTAACAAATGATGATGTTTCATATGTTTTACAAAATAAATTTAAAATTTTAATTGATGATGAATAAAATAACCTTTGAAGTCAAAGTTAATAGTTGAGGTAGTGGGCTAAAGGGGGAACAAAATGGACATTCTTTATAATAATGAATCAATCATGATTGTGTTTATATTCTTGTGTTTTTAAGATTTTAAAAAGATTAATTGTAATATTGTTTTTTTGCTTGGGAGTTTTTTGCTATATTTATACTTATATAATACTAGGTTTATAAACAAGTTTAATTGTACTATAATATATTATGATGTAGTGTATATTAATCTATATCCATTGAATCTTCAGGGTCCATAGATTGAACTTCTTCTATATAAGGTGTTGGTTCATAAGTTTCATTATAGTTGTATTCTTGTTTGGGTTTTTCATTAAATTCATTCAATTCATAAATATCATCAATCATTAAATCTTGATCCTCTTGATCTTCCATTGGATGATTTTGATCCACAGGATAATCATCTGGTAACATTTCAATCCTACTTTGAAACTCCTCATCAAATTGATTTAATTTATAAACATTAAAATACCAAACTTCCCAAATTTGATAAATCATCAAGTTTGGTTCCCAATATTTAATCAAACTCCAAAATTTTAAAATTTCATTATCCCATAATATATCATCATTTGAAATTTGTAAATTTCCTTGGAATCCTTCTAGTTTCTGATTGAATTTCTTACGATTCAAGATCCTTTCAAAACTAAATTTGGCATCATTATAACTAATCTTATTCAATTTGGTTAAACTTTTGGGTATTAACAATTGAGAATTATTATAATGTTCAAGATCTAAAACTTCACTTGAACTTTCCAAAATATCTTGATCATCTTGATTATGTACCAGGAAATCATCTATATCTGGTATGAATTCCCTATCTCTTGTAGAAATTGGTTGTGGATTGTTGGTTCTTGGTGTTTTGTTACCAAGTGATAGATTATCTAAATCATCAAGAATTCGTTGTTTTTTGATGTTGTATTGACGAATATCGTCAATTGAAGGAGAATAAGATCTCTTGATGGACATGGTAGTACTATATTATGACTTATTATGATCTTCTATTCTGCTTACTTCTCTTTATTTCCCGTTCTTTCCTGTCTTTTATATTTATGTCTCATTGTTTTTTATAGATTTTGACAGAAAAATTTAGAATATTTTTGATCTCATTGCAAAACATCAACAAAAAAAAACGTCAACATCAAGTACAACAAGAAATCTGTGATTTAAAGGGTAAAAAGCTGGTTTCAGGAGGAAAACAAGTGGACTATCGTGATATTTGAGGTCGGTTTGGGTATATTTGCTGTTAATACTGTGCTGGTTTCAGATCATAATGTTCCATACGCCACCAATAAAACAATCATTTAATGATGAATCAACTCAGGAATCATATCAGGATCCTTTAAGATCAAGATCAAGATCACTGAGTTTACTTAGCAGAAAGGAATCATTGAGCTCAATTCATAGTGATAATGAAGAATTACCACAAGAATTACCATCACAATTGAATCAATTTATTGATGGATTCTTGAAAGATTTGAAAACTCCAAGGTATCAAAAACCATTAACACCAGAACAATTAAGTGATACTTTCCAAGATTTTTATACCAAGTTCCAAAACAAGACTGAAGTTTTCGTTAAAGGTTCTGTCTTTTATAAGAAGAGAGTTGCTAAAATTGAAATGCTGACACCTGTGGAACAAGAAGAACAAAATCGATTTGAACAACGAATCGATTCTAAAATTAGAAGATACATGGAAATTTCTGAAGAGAAAATATGTATTGAATTATTTGATAAATTATTTAATAAATTTAATAAAGATGTTTCAACAAATGATTATATTAAAAAAAAATTGAAAACAATTCAAAAAATCCCCAATATAAATTATGAAATATTATTAGATATCCAAAAAATTGACTTGGATTCACCTATATTATTTGAAATTTCAAATTTTTTCAATGATTTAAATCATTATAAGACACCATATTCAAAATTAAAAGTATTAATTAAAATTCATTCATCTATAAATAATTTCTTAAAAGCACAATTAAACACACAATTCATTGATGGTGATTATTTTTTACCATTAATCATATTTTTAATCTTGATAAACACAAATGATGTTGATTTTTATTCAAATTTTATATATATCAAGAGATTTAGACAAGATTTATTACTCATTGAAGAACCATTATATTGTTTAACAAATTTTGAAGCTGCTATTACATTTATCCAACATTTAGATATCTTGAATAATGATGATTTAAATTATAAAGAACTTGATGAAAATGATATACAATTTTTAAAAGAAAAACATGAATTTAAAGATGAAAATATTGATATTGTATTACCATCAGATGGTCAATTTTTATCAACTTCCACAGATGGTATAAGATTAATTAGTTCTGCAATTGATAATTCATTTAAATCAATGATTCATAGATTTGGCTCAGCAAATATTAATGAACAATCAACAACAGCACCACCTACAACAACAACAAAATCTATTGAAGAACAATCATTAAACTCTGGTAGTATAGATGGTTATAATCCATTAAATAAAATTGTTGGAGCAATGAGATGGAGAAGTGGTAGTGGGAGTGGGAATAATACAACACCAACAATTATAGAACCACAAAATTCACCACCACCTTCACAAAATAAACAAAATCCATCATTACCTATTGATATAACTAAATTTTCAAATAAATCATCATTTGAAGATTTTAAAATATCTGAATTAAAAGAATTATATAATGATTATTTAGTATTAACAAAATGGGCTGGATCTCAAACAAAATAAATACAAAATCATTTCATCTGATCTACATGGTTGATTAAATTATTAACTTTTCTTTATTTCTATATTTAAAACTCATGCATATCCCTATATACACCAAAACCAAAACCAAAACTATATATATACTAAAACTAAAACTAAAACCAAAAACTTGCTTTTTTATGTAAAACCAATGTAAAAAAAGACACAAAACGATGAAATGAAATGAATTGAAAATGAAACCTTGTAAAAAAAACCTTTAAAATTATTAAATTGAAAATTAAAATTAAAATTAAACCCATTGTTTAATTGTATGAATGTTGAAAATTGTTAAAATTGTGTAAGAAATGTAAAATGTATGAGTCTAAACTCATAAAATGTTTGTGAGTATGACATTGATCTATTGGGGACCTTTATTTAAAAAATCCAACATATCAATTTCATCATCACTTTCCGAATTATTTGATTGAATATTTGAATGATCATGATCATGTTCTGAATAATCATGATTATTAAAATCCATTGATCTTAAATTAATATTAGTTGCAGTGGAATTACTTGAATTTTCACCACCTTGATGTTTTTCCAAATCATCTATAATAGAATCTTTCCTCAAGAATTCTTCTGGATTTAATGCATTAACCATATTTATATTTTTTTGTAAATTTTCATCAAATGTTTGATTTCTTCTTGATTCTTCACTTGGGATTTTATATAATGGTAACCAACTTAGATAAGTTCTCCATTTTGAAATATGTTCTTCAGAAGCAAATGGAGATTTTGGTGTATTTGAATATGTTAAAGTCCAAGGTTTTTCACGATAAAGATAAACTAAAGTATCTATAGTACCATTAAAAGGTTGCATGAACGAAATTAAAACTGAAAGTCCATAATTTGATTTTAAATCCAAACGTAATGAATTTCCAACTAATGGAAGGATCCATAATATAAAATAAGCTAATGGATAAAGGAAAATAAATTTTGTTTGTCTTGCAATAATCTTGTAACGAGTTTTTAATTTTTCTTCATTATCTAATTGAAATCCAGTTTGTAAATTAAATTCAGTTGCATTTGAATTATTCATTGTTCTTTGTTGATCTTCAAGACTTTTCAATTGTTTCATAATATAAAAATATATTGTTGAATAAATTATTAAAATTGCCAACATTATAGCATAACGAGGTGCCCAACTTAGCACCATTCTATACCAAGTTGGTCTCTCAGGCATATAACACCAAATATCTAATTCCACATAACCAACTTCATTAATGAATGCTAAACATGCCAATATTGTTGGTCCTAATACGGAAAAGACATAAACATAATATCTAATGAAATATAATCCACCAGTTCTTTGAGGGTAAAAAATTAATAATAATGTATGAACTGCAAATGATAAGATGGCTAAATCACCACCTTCAATGGATAAAGCAGTGAAAAATCCCAGGAAATTTATAGTTTTAGGACCAATTTGAGTAGTTTTCCTAACCATTGACAGAATAGGATATAATAATATTGATAAAGCTTTTAAGAAATCAAATATAATCAAGAAAAAAATTAATTGATGTCTAAACTTCTTTCTTTTAGGGTGAATTGCACCATAAGTATAAAATGTGCAAAAACATGATAATATTGATATTGAAGAACTAACAATACAAATCACCCTTAAGACATCTAATTGATAATGTGAAAATGTTTCTGGGGAATATCTCATCCCAGCTTTATGTTTCTCCTTATAAGCTTGAGTAGCAGCTATATGAATATTATCCAGAATAGTCATTTATAATTAAGTGGATGAGGTTTTGTAATTTTGAGGATAATTTAGTTTATTTAAATGAATTTTTAATATCTGAAACAACAAAAAGAAGGTTCTCTTAACAAACTGGAGGGATTAAATATAAACAATTAATAATGGTTTGAAATGGAAATGAAGTATGAGAATTTGGAATTTTGGAACTGGTTTGAGATTATGAAAAGATTGATGATTTGTTTGAATAAGAAATCCTTTCCCTTAGGTATTATCAAGTTGTTAATATGGTAGACCTTGAATACTATTTGAATTTAGGTTTTGTTTTATTCCATGAATCCATTTGTTGAATTTTGATTTCCCGATTTCATTTTTACATTTTTTGAATTTTTGACAATTTCGCATTTTCGATTTACATAAAGATTTACAAAAATGCAAGAAAACAACTACGAAGTTTTGCAAAACTACTTATTTCGGAAGGGCTAGTGAAATAAAGATTGGTGAATACACAGCTACACAAACACACAAAAGGTATACAGTTATATCTTTATTGATCCCTGATTTAAAGGATTAATCAACCTAAGGTATCATCCCTTATATTATTAATATTCACTAGTTTCTAACAATAGCTCACTGTTCACATTTAGTTTGCGGATATTTAAAAGTTTAAAATCCCACAAACTTAACTTTAAACCTTAGAAGTTAGCCTGTATATCAGGCAGCTGCTTTAACTCACGATCGCGCCAATTTTCAAAAAATATACCTAACTTGGGCCAAGGCGAAAAACATTTGGTAGCGGGATATGCTCAAATAGGAAACTGTCACTGCAAAAACCACATATTTTCATTGCATAGTTTGCATAATTCACATAATTTACATAATTTGCATCATTTGCAACCTTAAATTATTTCGCCAATGTACCTAATCGAGTAACACACGTATAAAGTATTTAAATTTGAACATCTGATTAAAACTTTAATTGTTGTACAGTTTAATAAATTTAAACGTGTTCAGGGTTCAAGGAATAACTATGGAATAACTATAGATTTATTACTTTTGTTCAGTGGGTTAAGTATACGATAAACAGGTGAACTTATGATGGTTGTACAGTGGTGTACAACTCTTGTCTAGAGTTGCATCAGTAATGTATCAAAATGTGATATCGAAATCCCTTTGCATGGGTAATCATATTCTCGGGAGTCGGGGCTTAAATCCAAAGGGAATTACTCTTGGAACGGAAGCGCGTACCTTTTACCTAATTATCCACTTAAATAATAGTAAATATGGATTGAATTCAAATTGCATTACTTTACTTTAAATAACTAATAAAACCTTAAAGTGTAGTTTAGTATAAGTATAAAGGGTTAAAGTTTAAATCTAGGTACAAGATATAGAAAAAAATAGAATAACTATAAACTCTCAACTAGTATTACTCTCACTCTCAGTCCGCAATATCCCAATTTCATGATTGATTTTACGACAAGTGTCAAGCACCCTTATGGTGGTGAGGCTTAATAATATGAACTTATAACTATTAACTACTATAGATCATTAGTAAGGGTCCAGATGTTTCACATATAATACCATGATCCATCAAGTTAATACCATACTCCGGATTCAATTGATTCCTAATTGATTCATATCTAGATTTAGTTGACCCCTCATGGATCATTATTAAACCATGAATATGAATTCAATATGACACGTATATTGGATAGATTAAACGCGATTCAGTATATGACAACTAACTAATACATCTGGTTGATCAAAATAATTAGGTGTATATTGGTGTATGATTAATCATAATGAATATCATATTTGATTCTCGACTTGAGTCTTTTGATCAGAAGTTTTATGAGTATACAGTGATAGAGTCAGCATTGATGGCTTTGAATACACATGGTTATAAAGTATTATTGTTCAATGTTCTTTTCCTTCTTTTAATCATTTGAAATAAACATGATCTAACTTAACTTTGCAATTTAAGTTGTTTTACATGGAGTTGTTAATTCAGCTTATAAAGTTTTTCCGAAGCCAATATTGGTTGAAAATTGAAAATTGAAATTCGGAGCGATATTAAAATAATTTTTAAATTACGCGTGTGTTATGTAATCAGAATATTATAAGAATAAATAATTTAATTAACAACGACTAATTGTACTAATTTGTTCTTCTTTTATTATACAAATTACAATGCAAAGGTTGGGGAGATGGTTTAAGTTTTCCTTTATATTGATTATTCATTTCATTGCAGCTTGATGGAGATCCTTTCAGAATCAGCTTTTTTTGTCATTCGTTATGAGATATTATGATATTATAAAATAGAATCTATCTATTTGATTCTTGGGTCCATGAATGAGCTCCTATAGTAGTTGAATATTATTTGCATATATATCATGAATACTGATATAAGATATAAGTACATTTTATCTAGAGATTATTAATTCAACTAGATCAATGTATTATCAAATCATATATAAGCATATTATGATATGTTACATCTAAAGCCATATAAAGATTTTCAATTATCTAAAGAATAAACAACAAAGTTTTAAGTTCTTTGTGATTGTTAATACATGCGGTTCATCATTTTCACCATTAACGA
>NW_011887614.1:0-1186 GCF_000313485.1 Hansenula ciferrii | reverse complement strand
CATCCCATACTTAATGAATTCGCGATCACAATATAGCTGTTGTACAAAGCCAGAATAGGTAGAGTAGGTACTCCACCTAGGTAGAGTAGGAGCTCCACCTATAGGTAGAGTAGGTACTCCACCGTCACAGAATAGGTAGAGTAGGAACTCCACCTAGGTAGGGTTCGAACTCCACCGTCACACTCATCGGAAATCGCGAATACTTTAGAGTACATAGTACACAAACACAAAGCCAGAGTTGGTACGGTTCCAACTCCAGTAAAAAAAGAGTAGGAACGGTTCCAACTCCAGTAGAAAAGAGTAGGTATGGTACCAACTCCAGCAAGGAAGAGTAGGAACAGTTCCAACTCTAAAGTTAACAGTGTAGAACTCATCGGAAATCGCGAATACTTTAGAGTACAATATACTACGTTAAATCGATTTTATGTCATGGGTTTCGAATATGAGTCTGGAATATGAGTTTGGAATATGAGTTTCGAATATGAGCTTCGAATAATTGCATGGGTTTCGAGTATGAGTTTCATGAGTTTCGAATATGAGTTTAGAATAATTGCAGGAAAACCCGCGAACAATATATAGTACACAAACACAAACACTAAACACCATCTTCACGACAAACACACCAGCTCGTAATTTCAAGTTCTCATATTGAAAATTAGTATTGTAATGTTATGTCTGCAAATCGATAGGTGCTACTCACTAACGCTATACCCTTATGTGTTCAATGTTACGCTCGTTTTTGCGGCAATTCCGTAATAACTTCATCAGTAAACTCGCTACAACATCCCCGAGAGTCAGTGCACCTGCTCAAGTTTGTTCTCCTTTGAATGAGACTATACGTTCCTCATCATCTTGCATGGTTATTGAGCTATTTCAAAAACGCTAAAACACAGGTTTTGAAATGCATTTGAAAAGTTGATCTTGGGTTTTCTGATAAAACCCGCGAACTGTATAGAGTACAAAGAAACAGTACCAAACACCATTTTCAACATAGGTATGCCAGTTCATAAAATCAACTCTCGAGAGAAGAAATTTGTATTGTAATGTTGGGTCTGGCAATCGAATGGTACCATTCACTAGCTCCATACCATTAATGCCCCGATTTGGCGTCAAAAATCGCGCGAATACCTTAATAGTTCCATCAGTAAGCCCGCTACAGCATCTCTGAGAATCAGTATACCTGCAA
>NW_011887613.1:0-88401 GCF_000313485.1 Hansenula ciferrii | reverse complement strand
ATGCTTAGTCAGCTCCTCCCAGCTACGTCTAGGTTCTTTTTCTCTATATAACTAGACCTGGTATTTTTCACTATAAAATTAAAAGTTCTCGTTAATGGGGCACGACTTTTTTCAAAATTAGGGGCACGCCCCATACAAAAAAATTGAGCTTGTCGTTATATGTGCTGAAAGAATTCTCTTTTGTCGGTATACATACCATAATTAGGGGACTCACCGACTCACGCTAGCCGATATATCAACGTATACTATACATAATTAAAAAATGTTATAATATTGACTAGTATTAGATATAGATCTATAGCTAATTGATAAAAGCAGTACTAGGTATATATATAATTTAATATGATATACGCTTTGATGGCTTTAGCTCTGCACATGTACGTTCATTCAAATCGCTATAAAAGGCCATTGATATATATGATTTAGACTAGATCGCACAGCTAGAGTTATATATTATCGATCGATAGCTATATTAACTAATTAGCTGATGCCAAATATATGGATATCGGCCAGATCATAATATATCAAAGAGAATTACAATTATGTTCAATAATATATTTGTCGTCGACGTTCAATATGATTAAGCATTGGTCGACACTAGTTCATATATTTCATTCATACTCAATGATTAGCTTCGGGTTACGGGTAAACTTATGTCGATAGCTCTAAAAAAATATTGTACACTAGTTTTGGAGTCCCTGGAGATCTATAATTTTCCTTTAATTGAATTGAATACAAGAGCCATTCTCTTGGTCAAAACAGAATAGAATCTTTGAAGGTATACATACTATATTAAAACGTTAATATATAGTACATAATTACGTTTATAATGTATTGAATAATTTTACGATCTCATGCTCTGACAAAGTTTATTCACCAGCCTGAGACCACATCTATGCACAAGATAGTCTTACTGTGAGCATATTTAACGTTAAATTCCACGGTAACTTAGACTTCGATCCGAGCACCAAATTCCAATTACTTCAGGACACATTTTTCAGACACTTATTATATAATTACGTGACTCTAGTATGAATCGAAGATCATCAATGATAAATGTCAGACTTGTCATAGTCTAATTATGCTAGTTATAACTTATAACTTATCAAGATATACTAGTGTAATTTATATGTACTCAAGAATCAAGAACCCTTTTTAGTTATAATCATCCATGAATCAACATCAACTTGGCATAGTTAAAACTTCATACATATAGTACCATGTATGACTAAGTACTCAAACTACGTCGATTGTAGTGTATCTATCGTAGATAGCTCCTATAGCCTATTGACTAGATCAAATACTTGCCAGGCATCATGAACGGTGCATAAATTGTGAGTAAATTCAGATCTGTGTATAACAATATTATGACAGCATATATTGGTAGATATATGATCAGTGCTCAAATTAATGAGCTAATGCTCAGGAACCAGTACCGTAGCTTGAAAATTATATCATGTAGATATATAAAAAGACTTCTATCAATATATATCGCATAGTTATATGGTACGTGAATCGTGATCTATTATTATAAGGTAAAATACAAAGCTCGCGCATGAGACCGCCTGAATTAAGTGTATTTGAACGTTGGCGCGTAAATTTATCTGCAAGTCAAAGATATCATAATTAGCGCTGGCTTAAACACACGCGTTAAGGAACAAACTTTTGAGAAATATTGTTTTTATTCTGATTGATTATAAGAAACAACTTAATACTGGTATTGACATCATCTCTAATCAGCTTCAAACTTTTAAGATCGACCCCACTATAACCCAGTTAGACCATACTTTGTGATGGTAATTTTATATAAGCTGTTCTAACCAGTCCTGTCCTAGCTTCGAGTCATGAGCAACTTCGGAGGACGTCATAGATCTGAATCCAAGCTACAACTACAACTCACAAGTAATCTGAAATGATATTCTAGGTAGAAACTTGCAAGATAGTTGTATTTTATTGTCATATATTTGAAATCTAGTGGTGAAGTCACGAGTAGAAAATCAATGGAGCTTATCGAATAGTATTTAGTTCACACTCGATCTAATATATTATATTCTCTAATTATATATAGATTATATATAATATACATTATAGACGTCTATATATATAATTCGTATTATGATCTAAATTAGCCTAGGGTATCTTAAGTGATAGCTGAGCTGATAGCTATTAGTATATGACGTATCATATTCGACAGATCATATTAACATTACGCAATAAAGTACCAGAATATAAGTATCGATCTTTAAAGATTTCAGATCTCAGCTTAATGTTAACTCATGATACAATAATTGATAATGCTAATTACGAACAGCCAGCTATATATATATATAAGCGCTACCGTCAATCTTATATATAACTATTAGCTGACTAGCTCTGATCGATATTCGTTGAATTATATATTAATAAATAAACTAATTTATTATATATTACTTGGTAATATACGCCATTTAACCATTTCAACCAGTTTTAGCTAGATATATCGCGATATACGTAATTCATAGCTACTTGTAAATATAAAATTATAGTTGTATATATACTAATATACGTCTCTGCAATATATTGGTAATATAATAGTAGGGTACCTAGTTATTTATATAACACAAATGATATATTTGTTGCCTTGCAAGCTGTTGGGTAGTTCAGCTTCGATTGCCGAATACATCCGACAACTAATAGTAATAAATACTAATAATAATTTGCATATATAGGATAATGAAGTATATATATATATATATTCACTGATTGAGGTGTGTATATCTCGGTACTTTATTCAATACTAAATTCTAATATATATACTATGATTTTGTGAGCTGCTGGCGGCGTTGTCCATCATATTATTAATGCCCTCGTGATTTGTCGTCAGAATTGTTCTACAAATATATTAAAGAACGTAGGCAACTAAAAGTCCGATCAATCTGACGCTATAATATTGTGGTAAGTTGTAAGTTGTAACTGTACCACTAGTATGCTCAATAAAGTTCATTGTTCAGGCATCAAACTTCAACCTACAGACTGTATATACAAGTTACAAGCGCGGGCGACGGGCGCGCTTGCCCCCAAGAGTAAGTACAAAACGGTGAACCATTCTTTGGTTTCTCTGTACGCACTAGTCGGCGCGCAGATGTGTCTTCATACACATAAAAGTACATGGCTAATCTTCATGTGCATGATCCGAAAACTTTTGAGACTTCTTCAACAATATACGTTAGCTGACTCCTGAGGTCAAGGCATGACCTAAAAACAAATTTAAAGATTTGGTGGCTGTTATTATTGATTCAGAAAAGTTAAAGCCGTGAATTAGCTGGTTTCAAAATTTTTCGACTAGTAGTAAAAGAGATTAAAATTTCAATGTTTAGCGGTATATAGACATTCTTAGCGAAAGTCCACGTATGTCCGAAGTCTATAGTATCAAATATAATATTAAGATCTATTCAATTAATACTCGATATATTACTATTTTAAAACTTTGGCATGTATAATTTTCACCAGCCACTATATGTACGTACAATTGAAAATTAAAATTAATTTTATATGGATCGTGTACCTGCAGAGATAATATCGAAATAATTATATATAAGATCAAATGACAACTGAGAGCTCAAATCGATGATGCGTGATATAACTATTCCTAAATGTTTGTTTGATGTGGTTTCCAGAAAAAAACCTTTTGTGTTAGCAGCTTTGGAACTTGCTAATGAGATTAGTCCAGCTGACTCCAGGGCTAAATAGAACCGTTAAACTATCATTATATATATTATCAAGAAATATTGGCGGTGGTACATGATTCTCAATTATTGATATTATTGTAATCCAAAGCTGATTTTAGTATAATACTATAAAGGACTTTAATAATATGCATTAATCTTTTTAGATGGAACACATAGCCATACTTGCACACTAGGTATCAATTGTACAAAATGATTCAACAGAACAAATAAAACACACACGTATAAAAATCTGGCTTGGTTTTTCAGTGATTGAAATGGACTCAATATATGATCTAACAAACTTCATTTAGAAGATGGTAAAATGATAAGCAACGAATATGTAGTGTTTGAGTATTTAAACTGAGCAGCTGAAACTATAATGGAGATTGAGGATTTAAACCAAATTTGAATAGTCGTTTTCTCATTTTATTCACATATATGAAGTTCATTCGACCACGGTGTGTACATATTTTTCAACTTTTCATGAACAATAATCCATTTCCAAAACGCTTGTTAGCAACGCGAAGCATGTCACCCACTCGTATATAAACATATAATGATCTATTGATTTGCTGTATTTGAACCATATTTGAACCATAAGTGTAATACCTTTGTACTATTTGTAATGCTAGACAATCTCGACAAAAAGTCAATCTGTTAAATATTCAAGTGTTTAGTTATGACCTCACAATCACACATAGAACAATGACTGTTTGTCCTACCAAAGAAAACTTGATCTCCATAAATTATCAACGTAAACTCTCAAGTCTGTAATCAAATATTGAATACCTGTTCAATTCAATTAATATGAACTCAAGGTTTAAAGGTATCAAGTAGCTTATTCAGGATTAAATTTGAGAAATTTGAACAAGTTGCTGTATCTCTTTATAATTAGTGACTGCCTCTAGCTGGATTAGGTGTGTGGTAATGCCTGTAATGAATTATTCATGGGAGAGTTTGATTTATCCTAAATTATTCTATTCACAATAATAATGGTAAGATTTGGGCTGGAGCTGGAATTTGGACGTCTAAGGAACGATAAATCCTTTTATGAGGCCTTAGATTGAAAAAAAACAAAAAAACAGTAACAACTGGTGACATGTTCCTTTGAGTGTCTTAATAGAATTCACATTCCGTTCTTTTGGTAACTTGGATAGTATTTTAACAAGCAAAAAGTATCATACATCATTAAAAATTTCATTCTTAATTTGATGCTTTCGAGTTTCTAGTATAGTTTGAATCCCTATTTTATTCATCCAAGGGTATAAACAGACCATATTATAAAACAAATTAAGAAAGTATGCAGTTAAAAGTTCAAACTTGTAGTGTTTCAGTTTCCAAAAAGCAAATCCACTATATTCGTGTTTTTCGAATTTGAAATACTCGAGCTAAAAATACTTCATTTGGTAATCTGGATTCTGCACCATTTGAAAGTTTATTCCAGTTGTAAATTGTAATAAGATTTTGCCTGCATACACTTCATCCCTCACAAATCTCAAGTCTCTTTTCATGTTGATCAAATACCAATATACATTATAATGTATTATATATTCAGTGTTCACGCATGAAAAGTTCTGGTGGAGTACTAGTACCAGACCCCAGCGTACTAGATATAATAATTATAATATTCCTTAACAAGGCTAAAGCAAATATATAAAACCATGGTGTAGAGTATAGACAGTAGCAGTACTGTTGGTAATTTTAGACTTGAGCACAAATTCCTTCTCTTTCAGTCTCTTAAGCTATGGTCCTTTCAAATTATAATATAATAACTTCTGATCAGCCTATTATGAAAAATGTAAAACGTACATAAATAGTACTTGTGCTCACTTTACCAGCTTTATCCTTGTGTGTTCAATTCTTGCTAAGTTTTCTGAGTCCATAATACATATGCTAATAGGTAGATTATCAACATGAGCTAAAGTAACCGTGTGAAATATTGATATGACCTATCAGCTTGACATTTATATTGATTCCAGGCCCCGAAGTATCTAATATAATACTAGAAGAGTAATAGTATAGCTTTAAAGCTTACTTCAAAAACATCAACATAGCTGGAAATACCATAGTGAATCAAAAGTTCGATGTGCCATCTTGTGTGAGTATTACTCATGAGTCATGGATGTATTGCAGACATCTAGTACAGTGCCTTTAATGATGCCTAATAATTGATATTTCATCATTTTAACTCATGTTGTTTGTGTAAGCCATTCATGTTCCCAATTCCCAATCATAATTGACAAATGCTTCAAAGCTTTAAGCCTAGGGTTGTTCAATTCTGCAAACACAAAAAAAATTAGCCAGTTTGCGTTTACAACAACACACTTAATCTAGGGCAGTTAAAACCAGCAGGAGTATTAAATATCATCTAGAATGTATAACTAAAATAATAACAGAATAACAAAATAACATTTTAGACCATTTCGCCTACCAGTTAGAATGTACCTCGGTGAGCAGGGTGTACCAGCTTCTATTTGCTTTACCCAGTCCCAGCTCAAACAGACTAAGTCTTGTATGCAGTCATGGACACCAAATTATGTAGTTTCCCAACTAGAATGTAGTTTCCTTAATGTTTCGAATCATGAGCCTAGTTAATTGTACAGGGAACTATACGTCGTTGATGTCCGACATTTTTCCAGGCGCTGGATCTTAGACAGCATAACTATGGTACCAAATATGAGTCTTCACGTAAATTGGGTCCATCAAATTCAGGTTCAGTGAATCTTTCTCTGGATGGGCATTGGGTAGTAATTTAAACCCGGTTTCGAAAATTTAGCGACCAGCATTTGATGATTGTTTACTTATTGTCGCATAGCATGCATCGTAAAAAAGGATAAAAGATATTCCAAACAAGTAAAGTGTTCATGAACTCTGGAGTCTGGAGCAATTCGATGACTTGAATGATCCATCATATTATTTGGGGCTCGGACAATAAGGGCACCAAAAGCTGTTGAAAATTGGACACATTCAACAATGTACCACGTACTTGAAAAAAATTGACTATGATTTGGACTCATTATGTAACTTTGTGATCCCAGGTTCTCAACTCTAGGATATGAATAATTTGTTCTTCAATCACAGATTCCTCAAAAAGATAGAACGACTATCAAATATGAGTACACACGCCATCCAAATATCCTAGTCTTATCCATACCACCCATCAAATATCAAATGCTTTGCAGAATTATACCTATGAGAGATAACTTGAGACCTAGCTTTGGAAACCGAAATCAACTTGATGTATTCATATGCTTTGACCTTATAAACTTTTAAGTTTTCAACCGTTGAGAACAAGCATGTACACAGATGGCAAAAACCAACCCACAAAGTAATCAATAACATCCACAGAAAAAAAATCCCACAAAGAGAGTACCAAACTTCAATAACCTTACCACAACGAATGAACCAGCTGCTGTGACTTCTGTCCAATTTTGACACAATCAAACCTCCAGTGTTCTACTGATCTGTATAGTTCTTCGCGTCCATAAGTTTGCGAACCTGCTCGCGGCCTAGAATATTGGTTCATGCACTCTCAGATGTACCTTTAGGTAAGCAAGGTACATGATACCGTAGACTTATATTAACAAAATATATACCAAACTTATGCTTTTTTTCTGGAAAAATATGTGATTAACTGTTTAGCCTCTCGGTTATAGCCATATTATTACAATAGTATCTTATATTCAATTAGAAGAACGCAAGAGCTGCTCTTAATGTAACGAGTAAAGGAACTATACTTTGGTATATAGAATCAATGCGAATCGATGAAGATATCTCCATCTTCCTGATCATGACGTTTGAGCTGCCATTTATCCACCAATATGGTCTGAAGACGAATATGAATCTATAAATAATTAGTAGGTGTAGTATAAGAGACGACGACAATGTCTGTCTGTATATTTTGAGCTCATATATACATGCTCTATTGAAAGTCGAGTACGACTGCAGAAGATTTAACTTTTTTGTTAAATGAACTCTAATCCTATTTTTTGAACGATTGCTTATATATATATATTATAAATCTAAAGCCAATATGACGCTTTGATATATTAATGCAATCTACTAACAGCAATGGAACCATGATTTCTAAAATTTCTAGGTTTATGGTTAAAATCGATTGTGAAGTTTGGTATAACTATATCAATTTTGAAACCAAATCTCAACCAATGTGCTCATTTATTGGAGCTTTGACACTAAAAAAAAAATATCTTATCCAAAACTATCATTCGATATTTGAATATATCATATTGAAACGATTTGTTATCATCAAAACCTCATTGATTTGATAATCCTTGTAGTTATTTAAAATATATAGTAGTCTTGCAAATAGATAATATTTCATTTTTTAATAATCAAATGTGTTCCTTGCATCAGCTGAATTCATGATGTGCCATTTGATCCTATCAATAAAGTGGTCTGTTAGATTTTCATTGTTAAATGCCCTTATATTCGCATTTTCGATCTTTATATTGAATGATAATACTTTAACTGTCAGGATGAAGACGTGGATTATTTCAACAGCCTGTGGTAATATTTTGAAGAGAGGTTATTAAAAAAACTGATCAAAATGTTAAACATAGTCAATGATGAAAGGCTCAATAATAAGTCAAGTTTTGTAATTCAAATACCTAAAGATCATAAAAATTCACAAGCACAGACGATTCATATGACAGCTTCCGTCCAATTAATGTATACCAGCTTGTATTTCAATGCCAAAGATAACCCATAGAATTAACGCTTGATATATCATTATTATATGCAAATAGCAGCTATAGCAGCCTTTTGAAGGTATAATGTGATCTGGAAAAAGAGAAATTCATTTGCAAAATATCAGCACCTTTTGAAAAAAATAAATCTTTCTATCCTAAAAGCTGAATATGAACCCAGGCCCTGAAATCTGTAATTAGTAATGTTTGGGAAAGAATTAAAACTCATATCTGAAGTAAGTCATGTTTCAAAGACCTATGAATTAAAAATACCATAAACAATAAAGGTAAAAAGTAATTAGGAATGGGCGAGGGTTAGCCACGTATTGGCTAAAGTTTAACAGCTCACAAAATTGGTTTTCAAGATTAGCATAAAGTAGGCTGAACAATTTGACTTAGGTACAAAACTTCAAAAATTAGCGGTACCAATTCCAAACTCTAAATTGCACATCTATAACCTCAGTATCCTTGAAAACAGCTCTTTGTAAGTCCAATGACTACCCAAATTTCAAATGATACTGATTCCCAAGCCTTCACGACAATGCACTGTTAGACCTGAACGAAACATTAAAACTGCAAGCCTAAAACCAGGTACGACATGTCTTTTCAAATTGTAAGCGATTCCACACTTTCTCTAGATTTCAACGGAATTCATGGTAAATAACAGTGATTGGCAACTACTGGATAAAGTTCAAGCAAAACATTCACCAGGTAAAAACAAACAACCAAAAGTATTTAAGTGAAGATTTATTCGTACAATAATGTGTCTCACAATTTTCACTAAACAAACCTCACTTTCTCGAGCAGTAGTTAGTTGAATTTTTGAATTTTAATATCCTGAATACCAATGAATTTTCTCTGAATCTGAAAAATGGACTTTGTTATGGTAAGACCTAACAGACCTGCATAGCATCAGAGCATAACAGGTATAATTAAGGTGGATTGTCTTACTCACGAACATAATGGCAACAATTCCAGCTCAGAACACAATATTCAACACATTGTACATATATATGTTTTTAGAGCTTACAAAATGCACAATGTTTGAGCCTCTTGAGGGTCTAGTCTAGTTCATAGGAACACTTGATTTGATTTATGAAATGTAACCTTTTTTTTCCTCAGCTTGACTAAACGAAGGAAATGAATTAGCTCGTCAATAATATAAAGTCCATAGCCAATAGAAGTTCCAGGTGAAATTTAAGTGAATTATGCACAATCAATTGTCAATAACATCAACCTAAACAACCTTTTTGTTTTTTTAAATTATAACCAAGTCTTCATCTCATCCCGATCAGGCGATAGCGTGATAATTTGGCGCATTGTAAGCTTCAGTCTTTGTAGATGAAAATAACACACCCAGAATAGATAGCAGCCCAAAAGTTACAACATAATTTGCAGATTTAAGTACGTACCATGACTTATTATCGACACCAACCAAGCTGGAACACCGAGCATAATAACCTTAAATCCCAATTGACACTCATTGATAAAGCCAAAGTCAACCCTGGAATAATAATCAGCTCAAAATAGCGACATTTCAAGAATAACAGAATAGAAGCCCAAGGTGAAGCGACATATGAGCTCACTAAGTAATAAATAACTGATTTATCCATCAAGATCCAGGATTGAATATACCTAATTAGAAAGTCGCGTTGATGTTTCTTTTCCGGTTGGTACAACATCACTGAAATCACAAATCTATAGTAATACCTTTGTTTAACGTTATAACGTCTTGGAAATATTAACATAAGAGGAGATTAGATATATATTAAGATTTGTACTTCAATATTTAAAGATTGAGTTATGACTTCATACGTCTTTTTTTCGAAAATGCCAGTAATTGTGTAATTTGCAATGCTATATAATATATGATCTGGTTGATCATCACAAGATTAAAACCTCATCGTCATCATCTTCACCAGTCAAAGATTTGAAAAATGGTAAGCTTAAGATAGTTTTAGCTGTACTTCTTTTCCAAGAATCTAGTTCAAAACAATGTTTGATAACCTCAATTGCATCCTGGTGTTGCTTCTTGAATTTTATATCCCTTTCTGTATCTTCTTCATTATAGACAATATGTCCATCTTCATCAAATATTCTTAAAGTATCATACCCAACACTATCAATAGGTAGTGTTTCCATTTCGTGTTCCATCATGAGACACCAATGTATCAATTCCTCGATACTCAGGGACGATCCAAAATTAAGGAAACTTGAATCCAATCCTAGACCATGAATATGAGCACATTCTTGCATTTTTCTTAAACCAAAGATGGTTGTTAGTTCAACCAACGCATCTATATCATCAGGAGAATTGAAAAAGGGAAACCTTCTAGTGAGTAGGGTTAATAATATTACACCTGCAGACCAGATATCAATCTTTCTGCTTTGGTTTGGGCATTTAAACAAAACTTCAGGAGCTCTAAACCCCCTGGTACCAGCTCTATTAGCTCTTCTACCTGGTCTTGGATCATCCTTTGGATACCCTTTAACAACATCAACATTAGCATACCGTTCACGATTAACACATGGACAATAATTTACAGCATTTGTGTCATGTGTGGTAGGCGGGAACTCTTGCTCGGCTAAACCAAAATCAACAAGAACACCTCTTTTCTTGAAAGGATCATAAAGGAAATTTGTTGGTTTAATATCTCTATGGATGATCTTTTTATCATGAACAAAATTTAAGGCTTCAAACATTTCAAACATATAAACTTTGATACCTTCAAGAGGTAAATCTCTGAAAAATTCTCTAAAATCTGAGTGTGCATAATATGGTAATACTGCAATAATTTGATCTTGAAATCTCAACGCCTCTAGAAGTGGTGCTATTCTTGATGAACCTGATAATATGTATAACAAGTTCAACTCATTGAAAATTCTTTGTGGTGAAGATGTGACATAAATTCTTTTCAATGCAACATATACAGTGGAGGGTTTTTTATGAGTTTTTCTCTTCTTAATATCAGGAGAGCTCCATATTGAATCACCCATGAGATATCTTGTCTTACCAGTAATATCCTCTGCTTTATAAACAGTTGAAAAAGTACCTTCACCAATCTTATCGATAAGTCTATATTTTTTATCCAAGTTCTCAAAGGTTTCAATAACTTTTTCCATTTCTTCCAATATTTCTAAGGGTACATCATCATCTGATGGAGGCCTTGTAAGTTCTGCATGTGGTAATTTGTTTGATTTTACTGGCTGTTTAGACTTCAAATCTTGTTTAGTAGATACATCACTGATTGATTGATCTTGAGAATGATCTTGCTTTAAAATTGAGCTGTTGTTGGCGCTAGTTGAATTATCTTGAGAAGGTACATCTGCTTTTTGTTTCTTCAAGAATGGCGAGTTCATTTTGAGTTCTTTGACAGGTTTAGCTGCTGGATCATTATCTATGAAAGGGTCATCGGATTTTCTGATGCTGGTCTTTGGAGTTCTCTCTCTCCGGCTCAAAGAGGCGAATGTTTTGGAGTTTATGGTGCTTTTGGAGGGTGATTCTTTTGATCCTGATTTTATCCTTTGAACAAATGGGTCATCTAAGTCGATTTTTTTTTCAGCTACCGGGTTTGAAGCTTTTGATTCATCCTCTTTGTCAAGACGATACACTTGGAAAGAATCTTTCTTTGGCGATACGCCATCAACCTTGCTTTGCCACATATGTACAATAAATGAGTCTGGTAATCTGAAGTATATCCTTCTCCCTTCTTCCTTTAGCCGCTGTGTTAGTTTTGATGTGAAAATATTTTGAGATCTGGATCGATTTCTAGTGTTTGATGATCTTTGTTTATATCAAATTTTCTAGTAATTTTAAATCAAAATAGACGCGCGTGAAGATTTGTGACGCCAAACCGGGTTCGCGAATTTCCGACTTTGTTGATGGCTTTGTGAAGTAAATAAAGAACAGCACAAAGCTTTCATAGATCAGATCAGATCAGATCAGCATTTTAAAAGTCAACGAGAACCCCAACAGATTTCAATTCAGTTACACCTTAGTGATATTTTTGATATACGTCAAAATAGTCATTGGTCAAAGTTTTCAGCTCAATCTCATATACAAAACATTCCACAAATGCTGTTCACCAGACTTACATTGTTCTGTGCATTCCTTGCAATTGTTAATTGTTCAGCTTTGACATTCGTGCTTAGAGCGGAAGAACATTCATGCTTCTATATTTTTACAGACAAGCCTAAAACAAATGTTGGTTATTATTTTGCAGTTCAATCAGGTGGTTCATTTGATATAGATTACACAATTAAAGCGCCAGATGGTAAAGTTATAGTAAATGAAGAAAAACAAAGACAAGGTGATTGGGTTTTCAACGCTGAAGTTCCAGGTGAATATGAATTCTGTTTCTCTAATGGTATGTCAACATTTGCTGAAAAAGTTGTTGATTTTGAAATAAATCTGGAAAATGATTTCAAAGCTTCCTTACCAAAGTCAGGTAAACAACCTATAGCTGTTGAAGGTATTGATAACACAATTGAGAATTTAGATAATAAGATCAACGGTTTGTTGAAATCACTACAATATTACAAAACAAGAAATAATAGAAACCAATCTACTGTCAAATCAACAGAAAGTAGAATTTTATGGTTTTCAATTTATGAAGTTGCTCTTATTGTTGGTATGGCCATATTACAAGTTGTTGTGGTCCAACTATCATTCAAAGATTCAAGAAAGCAAGCTGTATGATTCAACTTTATTTATATATATATGATATGTAAACATATGTTCCCACAGATATGTCATTACAATGCAGGTACCGTAGTGTCAATTAAAATTTAATTTAACTAACATGAATAGTTCTGGTCCAAGATTAATCATATTTGATTTCAGTAACATCTTAGTGTCTGAAATTTGAGCTTCAAAGACATATATACGTTCTCAATATTGGTACTTCGTTCAAAATCATGTTCATGTGGGACTCTGATTATGCTGAACTGTATCAGATTTAAGATAATTTTAGAAGAAGAACATCATGAAGTGATTGCTTTCTTTAATAAATAAAGCATCATAAACTTGCTGTCTGATGTATGGGATTATAGATGGTAGTTTAGCCTATTGTAATGATGATAGATATGATTAGATTATATATAATATATTAAAACCTAATTATATTATATCGGAATAATCATCCCAAAAAGGATAAGCGAGAGAAATCAGCTAGTGATCAAGATTCATCAATATCCCGATAATGTAAATCTAATTAAGCTGTTTGTCACAAATAGGATCTTAATTCAAAGTATATATGTAGTCTGTAGATGGTTATGCAGTCCCATAGTATGATCATTGATCAGTAATATCACTTTAAAAAAAATGATTTAATGCGGAAGCACGAGGAGTTGTTCAATGTTCGATCATTAGTTATAGATTAATAAAAGCTGTACGCCGAATATCGTGGACTCAGTCTGACATATTTCATAAGCTTAAATAGGTGTTACTTGTGTTACTGTATGGACCTTGCTGATCTGTAATAGTTACTACTTGACGAAGAATATTCATGTCTTAGACACAAACAGCAGAATCTTGCAGAGACACTTCTGTAAAACATTCTACCCTGATGAGACTAATAGTAGTCTAAGTTTATAGTTAATACTGCAGTTAGCCTGTATGTGTAGGTCAGTTACCTATAGCTGTAATGAGCTTGAGCCAGCTCGAGATATCATTGAATTTAAAATTTAAAATTTAAAGCAATGAGTTTAACAATTATACATGTGAAGCTCACGAGCTTTGATCTTATATATAAGGTCACTTTTCGCTAAGGTTGTTACAATACAAGTGGGCCTCTCATTAATCGTTATACTCTAGTCTGACGTTAGACAATGTAGTCTCAGCTTTTTGATTTACTAATTCAATGATTCAAGTCTTCAAAATTCAAACTTTATAAGTGACTTCGTAAAGATCATAACTACTTGTTGGGTTCAAATGGAATAACGTGGACTTCAAATTCAATTGCTCCATTCTTGAAATCCACAGTCTTATCGATTATTGAGCACATTCAGAGTTTGCTACGATAAGATACAATATCAAGTGACTACTGTTTGCTAATTTTGAAAACTTTATGTCTATTTGTGCTATGTGTGTGTTAGCTAAAGAAGTAGCTTATATGAAGTTGATAAATAAAATAATAATGGTATGAATATGATAAATTGTAATGCAAACTAATTAGAAGTATCTTTCTCATTATTTTGGATACTAATGATGACCCCTTTTCTCTAGTATTGTTTTACCAAATGGGATCTCAGAATGTCCCTTATCAACCGCAAATATTGAATTACCTCTCAATACAGTTTCCATAACTCTACCTTGTAAAGTTGATCCATTATAAGCGGTTAGTTTATTCTTGAAGTGAGTTTTAGCATTTTCAATAGTTTGTTGAGTGAAAGGATCAAATATAACTAAATCAGCATCATTACCAACTTTAATTGAACCCTTTCTATGTGATAATCCAACTTGTTTTGCTGTATTTTTTGAAGTCCATTTAACAATATCAACTAGACTAACTGGTGGTGATAGTTTTAAACCTTCAGTATATAAAACTGGTAAACCTAATCCAACAGATGTTATACCACCCCAAGCTGAGAAAAAATCACCTTGAGCTAAATTTTTCAATTCTGGCGTACATGGTGAATGATCAGAAACCACAGTTGTTATAATATCATTTCTTAAAGCATCCCAAAGTTTTAATCTATTTTCATTTGTACGAATTGGTGGACAACATTTGAAGAAAGTTGAACAATTTGGTATATTTTCAGCAAATAAAGATAAATAATGGAAACAAGTTTCTGCAGATATTTTCAATCCACGGTTTTGAGCTTCTAAAAGTATTGGAACAGCATCTTGAGTTGCTAAATGAACAATATGTAATGGAACAGATGGTGTTTTTTCAGCACATGAAATAATAGTTTTAATAGCTTCAACTTCAAAAATATCAGGTCTTGAAGCTAAAAATGATGCATAAGAAGTTGGGTCAACATTTGTTAATTCATCATGAGATTCTGAAGCTTTCAATAATGGTGATTGAACTTTATTATCATGATGGACAACATTTGATGGTATCCCAGTGGTTGGTTCAGCGGCTATTAAAGCTTTTGAAGATGCCAATGATTCAATTTGTTCATCTGTCAAGTTTTTATGAATGAATTCTAGATCATCTTGATGAGTTGGTAATAGATTACTTTTATGTTGAAGATTTTTTTTAATATTATCTAAAGGTTGATTATGATGAGTATGACCATTACAATTTGTATGATTATGACCATCACCATTTGAATGACCATTACCATTCATATGACCATTACCATTTGAAAGTCCATTTCCGTTCATATGACCATTACCATTTGTATGAGATTTTAAATATGAATGACCATTCCCATTACCATTCATACTTTGTTGACTGAATCCAATATTTAAATCTTCAATTTCATCAATATGTTCAATAGTTTGAAGACCATGACCATTTTCACGAGGTTGCATTTCAGCATGGAACATGATTAAAGTATCATAACCTTCAACTAATTTCAATGCTTTATTAACATAATTTTCATTAATTGCAGGAAATTCATCAACACCTGAATCAATTAAAAATCCTTTGAAACCTCTAACACCAGCATTAATTAATGGAACCAAATCATTCAAATTACTTGGAATTAAACCACCCCAAAATCCAGTATCAACCCAAAGTTGACCTTTAGCAGCTTCTAATTTTATATTAAAATTTTCAATAGTTGTAGTAGGTGGAATGGCATTTAATGGCATATCTATAACCGTAGTAACACCACCAGCGGCAGCGGCTTTAGTACCAGTTTCAAAACCTTCCCATTCAGTTCTTCCTGGTTCATTTAAATGAACATGAGCATCAACAAGACCAGGCATGATGAAATATGGGGAAACATTTCTATAATTTGTTGGTTTAACATCATAAATTTTCAATATTGGATCATTAATTGATACAATTTTATTGAAAATTTCTAAAATTTTACCAGATTCTATTGAAAAAATTATTGTAGCTTCAATAACTTGATCATCAATAATAACATTTGTTGATGAAAGAGCTCTTGACATGTTTGTATATAGTATGAGCTTTAAGTTTTTGATTTATGTATGGTTGACTAAGTTGTATATGCAAGGAATATTCTTCAGCTTCTTAATCACTCCAGATTTTTGCAGCTTAGATTCTATGTTTGTTGTATGAAATGAAAATGTGTCAAATGTAGGTGTAAAAATGAATAAAATGCAACCAAAATTTCAAGTTCTAAACAGTTAGTTGTGTTTTTCTAGTTAAATTTTGATGATTTTAACACTTTTTTGAACTTTTTCCGGCCTTATCAGTAAAATTTAGATCAGCTTTGGACTTTACCGATGTTATCTAAAAAGAAATGAATGTAATATAAAAGCTTGAACTTTACCAAGTTTAAAATAAACCACTTGTAAAAATCACCGCTGTCTATTTCTATATTCTATAACTCAAGAACTGATTTCTTCAACAGGTCAGTATGGGAAAAGTTTAAAAGAAAGAAGAATAAAAGATTCATGAACTTTTATTCAATCCACAGATCTGTTGCAGTAACCATGAAGACTCACCAATATGAATAGTTATTAATAACGAGCATTAACAGACCTTAACCAATACAGTGCCGGTGTGCCACTGCCTATTAAAAAGCGGCACATTATCCCACATATTAAAATATCATCAAAATCCCAATCACTATTTAATCACTAATAATATTGAGCTCAAAAGGATTTCGCCGGTCAGAATTTCAGATAAGATTCGAAATAATTTTTTTCAGATTTCATCAAAGCCGAATTTTGCACCGCGGTAATCGGCGATAGCCCAAAATAGCAGAGTCTCGAAATTTAAGATATATTTCCGATCGGTTTAACCTACTATAGAAGGTCTAAATTTAACTTCCATTCTCAACTATATACTCTATACACGGTTTTATTAATTCTTTGGTATGATCATATACCATATCTTGATCTTAATTCTTCTGGATTATCTATAGTTTGTAAGAAATTACTCCAATTATCTCCCAACATTTCTTTATAACCAATTAATAATTTTTGGAAAATTTCAGCTAATTTTTGTCCTGGACTTAAATACATTGTAATTGAATTAACAAATGCAATTAATGATTCATTATTGAAACCTGTTGGATTTGCTGATATTATATTACAAATACCTTGGAATGCTGTTTCTTTTTCTTCATTTTCTTCTAAATATAACATATGTTTTGACCATTCTAATAAAAATTCTTGAATATGTGTACTGAAAAATTCTGGTGAATTAATACCGATTCTTCCAATTGTAATAGCTGAATTTTCTAAAACTGTTGCTGCTGTGGTAGAATTTGAATTTAATAAATCAATTAATGTACCAACTAATTTTTCCAAATATTTATTTAAATTAATTCTTAATGAAATTTCACCTAATGCCCAAGTTGCATTATTAACAACTGCATAAGAATCAAAATTTCTTGCTAAAATTTCTCTATCAATTGATAAGATAACTTGATCAAGGTATGATCCAAGAGTGTTTGGGATATAAATTGCAATATCACCTAATAATGCATAAGCAGATTGACGAACATCATCAGTTGGATCATTAAAACATTCTAATAATAATCTAATCAGATGTTCATCAATTAATTCACCACTATGTTCGGTTAAACCTTGACATAATCCATCAATTAAATCTAATGAAGTTACTATAAAATCCTTTTCTGGTGTATTTATAGTTGGATCTTGAATAACTTGTTTATCTAATGTAATACAATGTTCTAAAATTCTAATAGATCTTTGATAAACTTGAATTGCATATGGTGCAAATTTTTCACCTAATGAAGCTGCAACTGATGACATACATTCTAATAATGGCCATAATTCTTTATCTTCATCATTTAAAATTTCCCATTTTTTCAACAATGGTGGTAAAATTGCTTGAATTGATTCATCATCAATTTCAATTCTTTCAACAAATGTTTGAATTGCATCATATAAAACAACTAAATTTTTTCTTTGATATTTTTGGAAACATTGTTGGAAATTTTCAACTAAAGCTTGAGCAAATGGTTGAATTAATTCTGATTCAGAATTTTCAATAAATTGAGCTAATGAAGAACATGCAGATTCTTGAACCATTTTCTTTTTATCAAGAGTACATGATACTATAGATTGGAAAGTTGGAGCAAAATAATTTGAATATAATCCACCTTTATGAGCTTCAGAACAAATCCATGATGAATAACGACCAAGAGTCCAACATGTAATTTGTCTAACACTTGATTCGGTATCTTGTAATCTTTCAACTAAAAATGGAACTAATGCAGGTAATTGATTTGAAGCAAATTCAATACCACCTTCTGCAACTGCACCAAATGCTAAGATTGCAGCTTCTCTAACTGGCCATTCATTTGAACCAATATTTTCTCTTAAAATCGGTAAAACAATTTGTAAAACTTCAGCTGGAGAAACTGATGATAAAACATCTAATGTTGCAGCTGAACATTTTCTTAAGCTCCATTCAACACCATAATCACCTTCTTCATCATCATCATCTTCATCATCATCGTCATTATCATCATTGTCATTATTATTTGTATTTTTTGTAGTATGACTACTTTTAACTTTTGCATTTGTTGGTTTAATATCTTCATCTTTATCTTCAACATCATCATCATCTCTATTATCCATCAAGAAGATATCCATTTCTGAATAAACCATACTTTTCAATAAAACAGGTAAAATAGTTGATAAATAATTTTTAATTAATTCAGATGGGATATCAGAAGTTGCTAAACTTAATAAAAATTCACAAGCTTCTAATGCAACTTCATCTTCACTTGACGTTATTGAATGTAATGAATAATTGATACAACCATCTAAATGAGGTAATAATCTATCAGGTCTAACTTCCAAAACATTTGCAAAAGCAATACAAACATTACGACGAACACTTGGATCTTGATCAGTAGCTAAGGCAAATAATCTTGATAAAAATTCATCAATATGAATTAAGAAACTTTGAGTTTTAGTTAAAATAATTTGATTTAAACAATGTAAAGTATTAGCTCTAACTTTTGAAGATTCTGATGCAGTTAATTGAAGGAATTTTGGAACCATAAAATCTAAAGGTCTTTGACCATTATATTCAGTATCTAAAATATGAGATGAATCTTCACAAATTTTAGCTAAAGCACTTGTTGAAGCTTCTTGACTTGTTATATTACCAGTTTCACTTAATTCAATCAATTGTGGTAAGACTTGAGGCCATTTGGAAATACCTAAAGTTGAAAAAATAGATGTAATAACAGTACCAGTTATATTTCTAACAAATGCATCATCAACTAATAAACCTTTCAAAATATTTTCTAATAAATAATCATTATTCTTAACATTAAAATTCTTAATCATATCATTTTTCAAATTAACACCAGCACTTGCTCTAACTTCAGAAGGAGTTGAATTATCATGAACCAAGATATATAATAAATAATTATGGAAATCTTCTTGATGTTTAGCTTGATCTAAAGCTTCTGTAGCTTGTTGACGTTGTTGTGCATTTGGATACAAAGTACCTGCCAATATTTGTTTTAATTGTTCCACAGAGGTTGGATTTGGTTCCCAGGACATGATATTATAGCATTAATGTGTTGAAATGTGAATGCAATAAGGGCGGTTGTAAGTGGTAAATTTATAGGTTATCACCTCTTTGGTACAAATAACAATACAAATAAAATTTAAATATTTTTTTTTTTGGATCAAGAAGCCCATCGATCTCGAAAAATAAAAATAAAATTAAAATTAAAAAAAAAAAAAAAAAAAATAACAAGTGACAGATTACGTAAGTGAGAATGTGTTACCCGGTGTTGAAGAACTTGTGCTATTAGTGTGTATTTATACAATGGTTGATTAAGTTAGAAATAGAGAGATGGTAATCTTACTATAAACCATTAATGTGAAGCGCTCAACTTGAAGAATTCTAATAAAATAACTACGGTACCATTATTCAAAACAAAGAGATGAAGTTCAATTCGATTAGTTATATTATATACAATGACCATCTGAAATTGAATCCATTTCAATTTCTTATTCATGATTATTTGTAACATTATGCTAACTGTATCACCAAAAGAGTTGCCAGTCTAGATTCATGATCGTCAATAATTCATCATTTCAAAAACGAGATATGGAGAAACAACAAAAACTGCAAGTCCTTAATGTGTCATGAATGAAGTCACAAATATAGGTACCAGGAAGCCTGTATGCCCAATAAATCGTCTCTCCCGCCCCCATAACGGTTTATACCAAGGTTAAAATACATGATTAAAGAATTAAATTGAAAAAAAAAATTAAATTTTACGTGGGAATCAATCTCTCTTATACAAAAATTTACTTTTGTAACTCAGCGGCTATTTTAAACCTCTTTGTACTACAAATCAATAAATTTTGAATCTCTTTGTATGAAGATCTCATGAACTAATTGTTTAATATTGATAATAAATATTGATTAAATCTTATATATAAAGACTTGTTAAAATAATCTTTAAAATGCTAAAACGAATGCAATGTAGTTGGAATAAAACCAAAAAAAATCATTAAAAAAGAGAGTGAATAATTAAATTAACACCAGAAAATGGGAGATAATATGAGTGTAAATGTAAATGCAATTGTATCTATATGAATAAGAACTTGATTATTCAATTAAATTGTTCATTTAATAATCTTAATTTTTCAGCAAGTTCATCCATTTTGGTTAAAGAATCTTTAAAAATATCTTCAATTTCAGGATGTGTTGAAAATCTTTTATTTTTGGAACTGGTTTCATCACTTTGAAATGATAAATCCTTTTGAGTTGAATCATCATCATAATCAAAATCTTCATTTTCATAATTATCAATAGATGTATTTGAACTTGTTATATGTAATGAAGTATTTGAATTTACAAAAGTTGAATTTGTTATATTTGAAAGATTTTTTTTTTCTTCATCAAGACTTATTGGTGATGATAATTTATCATCATCATTATCATCAAAAGTTAAAGTAGTATCATTTTGAGATAAATTTCTTGGGTTAGATTGTAAATCTTCTGATGAAGTTAATTCATCATTCATTAAAACATCAAGCATCCTAATACTTTGAAACATATCAGTAGTACCTTTTGATTGTGGTATATTTCCTTTTTTTTCAAAATCTTCCAAGATTTGATTTCTTAAAGGTTTTTTAAAATTTTGTAAAGGTGGTGTATTACCTGGTGAATCAAATTCTGATGAACTTGGGGAATAAGTACCTATAGAACCTGATGTATTATTATTAACTGAAAAAAAAGCAGTTGGTGCAACTAATGGACTATCATCAAAATCACTTCCACTTAATGGTCTTTGTTGTTGTTGTTTTATTGGTTTAGGTTTTTTATTTATTGTTAATGGAGTTATTGGGAAATTATCACTAACTGAAGCAAATTCATCTCTTTCAGTTGATGGTGTATCTAAATAATTTTTTGAATTTTCATTAAGGTCATTTGTATTTTTTTTATTATTTATAAAATCATAGTCATCATCATAATCATCATAATTACTTTCTTGTTCTTCTTCATAAAGATCTTCATAATCTTCTTCTCTTTCATTATCAGTTTCTTCATTCTTATTATAATTCTCATCAGTTATTAATACATCTTCACTAAATGAAACTGATTTTGATACATTTAAAGAATTATTCTTATTAAAATTTAAACTTGATGAAGAAAATTCTAATGAAGATTTTGAATTTTTTTCTAAATTTTCATTTTTCCAACAATTTAATCTTGCTAATCTTTCATGATAAGTTTCAAGACATTCAGCAGGTGCAAATCCAATTTTACCATCAAATTCCTTTTTAACTAACCACCAATAACTATCTTGATCATTTAATAATATCACAGCATCATCAGGATCTAATTCACAATGAGATGGATCATCACCAGAAAATTCATATAATGCATATAATTTACCAGGATCTAAATCTTTTGGTGGTGGTAATGGAGAATCTATCACGTAATCATTAAAATCATCTTCTTCATCTTCTTCATCTATAATAGCTTTTGTTTTAATTCTTAATGGTTGTTCTTGTTCTTGTTCTTCATCATCTTCTTCATATTCATCTTGAATATCTTTTAATTTTTGATCAAATTTTTTATGAACTATAACACTACCATCACTACTTGCATTACTAGCATTACTTTGAGATCCATTTGAAACAATTCTTTTACGTTCTGTTAAATCATCATCATCACCCAGTAGTTTGGATCCCATGGATCGTAATAGATCCTTCAGTTTATCATCTGACATTATATGCGTATTGTAATATGTTCTATTGTTTTGTATGAAATTCCAAAAGTATAAGTTTTTTTTTGTCCACTATAGTTTTCAAATAAAAAAAAATATTGATCTAATCAACTTTTGATACCAAAATCAATGAAACTAGAATCTTTAAATATATGTAACAGCCCTTCCAAATAGTTGTTGTTTAATTAAAAAAACAATGTTTTTGTTTTCCAATTCAAAACACCAAATTTTTTTGTTGATGTTTGAAGTCTCAATTTATTTTGGATCTGATATTCCTGATTCCTTTCGTGTACCAACAAAAATTTGAAGTAATTTTTTCGCTTCCTGTAAGGGTGACGCGTTTTAAAATTGAAACGTAATTAAAATTAAGGACTTTGTTTTGGAAATGATAATAGACAGAGATGTTGAATATTGTGAGGCTGATTATATTCTGTTTATTTGGTATTTCTTTCAGTGTATTGTATCTTTTAGGTCGTAGTTTATGTGATGTTTCTAATGTTATTATTCCCTATGCTAAAAAAAGACTCGCGATATACTGAAACAATAAAGAAACTCACTACAGCCACCAAGAACAGTTCTAGATATACACAGTAGAATTAAGACCACTAGTTGTTCTTAATATAATCTAGAAGAATGAGTAAGACATATTGTTGACTGATTCTTAGGAAGTAGATTGGTTACTGAACGGTGAACCCTTGATTTGTTTGGTTCCTGAATTTTAGCGTGCCTTTAAAATCAGTTATGCGTCATTGGTTATTTGTACCTTACGTTAATTAAATATGTTGATCTCTTGGGAACAATTCAATGGAATCACCGTTGAATTGATATTCAAAGACAATGACCATAATTCATCTACAATAGATCAAATACTTCAAATGTGATCTTATCCAAAATCATTCAAAAGCACACACACATTCATAATACATTATACACAACAAACCACATAAATAACCCAATTATTTGCTTTATATCAAGAAAAACCAACTTCATCATTAATCGTTCTTGATTTTTATTAATCAATGTCTTATTCTTATTCAATTTATTTCCTTCATCAACCTTTGATTGCTATTCTTTTTCAGTTTTTAAATCTTCTAAAGCATCTGCAACTTCAGTATCTAATCTTCCATTTTCATCTTGTTTTAATTGATCTTCATCTTTTCTCAGTTCATCGTTCTTTTCATCTTTCTTTTCAACTTCTTTTTTAACTTCTTTTTCAATTTCTTCTCTTTTAGCATTATATTCTCTTGCCTTTTTAGCTTGAATTTTTAAAAATGTATTTTGTCCAGTTCCCAAGAAGAAAAATACTAAATTTGAAAACAAAGTCCATAAATTTGGATGTAAATAATTTTGTGAAATTGTTAAAACAATAGGAGTTGTAATCCATGAAGATTTCAAGACATTAAATAATGAATTTTGCATTGATAATTTAACTTGTTTAATACATCTTTTAAATTCATCAATTGTTAATGATTGAATTGAAGGTTTCATATTAATAATTGAAATAAATGCCACAATTAATGAACTTTGAAATGGAACAATAGTTATTAACATTGTTAAAATTTGTAAAATTTTATCACGTTTTGATAAAGGATTTTTAAATAATTTATTTAATAAAATAAACCCATAATGAGAAATTGGTGTATTAACACTAAATGCAAATAAAGCTAATAATGGAATTTTTAATGAAAATGGATGTTTAATTTTTTGATTCAATATTTTAGATACTTTAAAATCTTTTGAAATTGTTGTTGCAATTGTTTCATTTAATATAGCAAGAACACCTGCAGTAATTGATTTTGTTAATAATGGATATTTAGCAAGATATTCAAGATATTTAGCATTAAGTGATGTATTCTTAGATCTAGATGACATATTTGTATTGTAAATTATATTGATTGAAAAAATTTATTCTGAATTATCAGTTGATGGACTATCCACTGAAGATATATTGTTAAGTATATAGATAACGCGACTAATGACTAGCTTGACTATAATAGCATTAATCTGATTATGGATGATGAAAGAAACAATGATTCGATATCTTCTAACCAAATAAATGAAGAATAATCAACAACTGAAGTTAAATGGGTTAAATTTTAATGATTTTGTTGGGTTTATAAAGGTTTCTTGATGACCAGTTTTTCGGTTATATGCTCAACTGATAATGGAGGAGAAAACTAGAAAACTGATAAACTTTTGATTCGCGGGAGATTTATTGGGAACAACTGCTTAGGCAGCCTCGGTTTGTAGTTGGAGAAGGAATGTGGGTTTGAATAGTGGTTGGGATAGTAATATTTGTGCATATAAGTTGGTATGCTAGTAGAAATATACGAGTATAAAGAATCATTTCCCAGTTTTCTACGTTGATTAAATGTTTATATTGAACTAGATATGAATTTAATGGTATCTGATTATGTAACAGAGTAATTGAGATTTAATGATTTCTGTAATAAATGGTACAACATGAACATCAAATAAAATAAAAATAATATAGTCATTTTATACAAACTTTTCGTCATCTTTCTGTCTTCTTAGTTTTTTGATATCTAATGTCGTTGTTGAATAATTGACAATTCAGTGAAAAAAATCGGATACTTTTTGGGAGCATCATTCTCACATCTCGCTATATAAGAAATAATCACTATTAGCATTATTTTACGAAGTATCACTTTAACAGTAACTTTTTGAAATATAGTGCTTTAACTAACTTTACATAATAATTCATTATCTATTGACTGATACTAATCATACATACCCATCCATATTTTAGAAATTCAACATCACAAACAGGCACGAATATTCTAAATATCCCAAATGAAGGTTATTTAAATTTTTGATACTGACATTACATAATCATCACATAATCCGAGCTCATCGACCAGGGTAATTTTCGCGCTTTTAATATTTTTTTTTTAATTTTTTTCTTTCTTTACCTGAAAAAAAAATTTTTTGTTAGGATTTCTATTAGTTACATAGAGTTTTAGTTTTATACTTGTTGGTTTAAAAACTAAAAGATATTTGATAAAAGTTCAACTAATCAAAGTTCATCTTGATATTTTTTCCATTGATTGTTCATAGTTTTCATTACTTGTGGTTTTAAATTTCAATTATTAATTCAAATTTTAACTTTTATACAAGTTTTCATATATCAATCAAATTTAATTTTATAAAATCTTAAAAACAGAAAATTTTAGTTTGAATTATTCAATTTGAATTTCATTTTTTTAAGAATCATTATCAAAAGAAACATAACTATTCAATTTTATTTATTAAATTAGTTTGTTTCAATTTATCAAAAAGATTATAATATTAATTCTTTTTGACACATATCATATCATATATATATCACATTTTAATCAATTATAATGGCTTTTACTCCAGGTGGTAGAGGTGGCCGTGGTGGTCCAAGAGGTGGTTCCCGTGGTGGTTTCGGTGGTGGCCGTGGTGGTGCCAGAGGTGGTTTTGGTGGTGGCCGTGGTGGTGCTAGAGGTGGTTTCGGTGGTGGTCGTGGTGGTGCCAGAGGTGGTGGCCGTGGTGGTCCAAGAGGTGGTGCCAGAGGTGGCCGTGGTGGTGCCAGAGGTGGTGCTAAAGGTGGTGCCAAAGTTGTCATCGAACCACATCGTCATGCCGGTGTCTTCATTGCCAGAGGTAAAGAAGATTTATTAGTTACTAAAAACATTGCTCCAGGTGAATCAGTTTATGGTGAAAAAAGAGTGAGTGTTGAAGAACCAGCTAAAGAAGAAGGTGTTCCACCAACTAAAACTGAATATCGTGTTTGGAATCCTTTCAGATCAAAATTGGCTGCCGGTATTATGGGTGGTTTAGATGAATTATTCATTGCTCCAGGTAAAAAAGTTTTATATTTAGGTGCTGCTTCAGGTACTTCAGTTTCTCATGTTGCTGATTTAGTTGGTCCAGAAGGTTTAGTTTATGCTGTTGAATTCTCTCATAGACCAGGTAGAGAATTAATTGGTATGGCTAAAAAGAGACCAAATGTTATTCCAATTATTGAAGATGCTAGACATCCACAAAAATATAGAATGTTGATTGGTATGGTTGATGCTGTTTTCGCGGATGTTGCTCAACCTGATCAAGCTCGTATTATTGCCTTAAACTCACATTTATTCTTGAAAGATCAAGGTGGTGTTGTTATTTCAATCAAAGCTAACTGTATTGATTCAACTGTTGATGCTGAAACTGTTTTCGCTAGAGAAGTTCAAAAATTACGTGAAGAAAAAATTAAACCATTAGAACAATTGACTTTAGAACCTTATGAACGTGACCATTGTATTGTTATCGGTAGATACATGAGAAGTGGTTTATAAGTAAATTTATAAAAAAAATATACTTTAATATTGGGGGAAATTATCATCATATCTTAAACTTTAGGCTTTAAGATTTCATCATAATTAATTTTATTCTGTCATGTTTTTCTTTGTTCTTTTTTAATATTTTTCTTTTGGAAAGTTGAAATTTATTTCAATTTTCTAAAATAGTACATTAACATCTATATAGTTTGTTGATGTACAATTTTTTACCTTTGTACTATTAGTTATTTGAGAAAAAAAAAGTGATACAAAATACCATCATCACCATATCTTTCAATTATCCATCAAGTTCATCACTGAGAGATTTTAAGGAAATAAAAATCATGTTTTTGCATCTATATAAATTACATATATCTCTTTTTTATATATATATAAATATTTTGTTTGAATTATCGTAAGTTTTTGATTTATGAGAATATTATTCATGGTTATATATATGTCACCGAGGGCTGTCACTATTACGGTTGTTCCGCGATTTTTCTTGCTGATTCAATGTTTTGAAAAGAAACGCTTGCCACAACTTTTTAATTCTTAACACAAACTTCGATCTCAAAATATTTAAAGACAAGTGGTGCTTAAAGTTGGTTAGTGATATTGTTAAAAGGCTGCTGAATAGATATATCTGTTTTTTTAAACCATAAACCATGTCAAATCCGGAGGTGATAGACCTTATAGATAGCGATGGTGATGATACCATTGAAGTTATTTCAGAACATCATAATAATAATAACAGAGATAATTTACCTTTATCCCAACTTCATAGACCTCAACAAAGAAACGTGATACGGCTAGGTAGTACTGGAAATGCTGAAGATGATGATGATGGAGTAGAGATTGTGGAAGAAAGGATCGATTTGCAAGCTAGAAGAAGACAACAAGAAAGAGAAAGAGAAAGACAATCTACAACACCAGGTTATATGATACATGTTCCAGGTGGTCCAATACCCGCGTTCACAAATGAAGGTTCAGCTGAACCTGAAAGAAGGTCATTCCAAAATGCAAGAGGTCCAGAAACAGGATTACATTATAGACGACCAGCGTTCCCAGCTTCAAGTGATGATGCTATAAGAAATAGACAGCGTGAAGAACGTTTAATACATCAAGGAATATTAAGGAACCGAAATCCAATATTTAGAGATCCAAGACACTTGCCAGTACCGCATACACCGCCACTTCGCAATATTAGACAAAGAAATAATACATCACAAAGAGGACCAATACTGCGGAATGGCTCAAGAATAAATTTTCAATGGGGTAATCTTGGAAATTTATTATTTGGAGATGATGATGATGACTTTGATCCAACTTATCGACCTGGAATGATACCTCCACAATTCTTGGGATATCCCGCTGGATTCCAACAGTTTTTGGCAGGTGCTGGTGCTGGTTTTGGTGCTGGAGGTGATAATGGAGGTGTTGATCAACATATAATGAATTTAATTGAACAACGAGAAAATCAAGAAGCTGATAAAAAAAGATCTATTAATGAAAATGAAGCATCAAAATATCAAAGACTTTGTAATGAAAAGATTAAAACTATTAAAACACCATTTTCAAATAAATTAGATCCTGAAGAAGAATATGTTTGTTTATTATGTGGTGTTACATTAGGTGAAGGTATACCCAAAGATTTTAATGGAAATATTGAAAATATCAAATTACCTATATTACAAGAACAAAATGATGTTAATGCGCCATATCAAGCTGTTAATTTAGTAACGGATGCTGATCGTGATTTATCAAAAAGAATATTTATGTCAACTTGTGGTCATACATATTGTGGACGTTGTGTTAAAAATATAAGTACGGTTAAAGAAACATTAAAAGAATTGAAGAGAAATAAAATAATTTGGAAAAGAAATGATCAAAATATCAAAAATCCATTTCTTTATGCTCCAGGTAAATGTTGTGCACCTGATTGTGGTGTTGGACTTTGTGCTAGAAGGAGATTTACTGAAGTTTATATATAGGAACAATTTTGTATTTTGGTTTATGCATTTGTTATCATTTTATTTATTTTGTATACTGGGTGTGGATTTAAAGAGCATTATAATAATAATATATTGATCATTAGATGTCGTCAAATTATATTTACAGAAGTTTGTATAAGCGTAGTACAAATTACTTGGTTTTTACTCTTTTTCGTTTTTGAAAACTTTATATTCTCCTGTATATACATTTATATATCTTCTAATTAACCCTTTGAGTACCCATTACCAATAAACCAGAACTATTGTCATCATCAAATTCATATCCGTTTATATTATTATTCTTGTTATTTACATCAACTGTTGCAGTTGAAGTTTTTGGCGTTATTTGATCTTCTTGATCATTTAATTTAAATTGATTTTGTTTCTTATCATCATCAAGAAATTGAATTTGATAATCCTTCTTAAATTTAAACTCAATATTTGGACCATCATTACTATTATCATTATTATTTGTTTCATCATCTTCTTCATCTCTAATCATTTCCAGACTTGAAACTCTTGAAGTTAAGCTATTAACATCTTCCCAAGAATCATCATCATTCATAGCATTTAATTCATCATCACAATAACAACACTTGTTTAGATAATAATTCAAATCAACTTTTGAAGGTTTACCAACTAAACGATCCTCCAATGTATGTTCAATATTTATATGATTATAAAAAATCACTTTAATTTCATCAAAAAGATAAAATTTCCCCTTGCAATTTATAAAATTCAAATGTATAGTATAAGCATCATTACTTTGTCTAATGAAAACTCTATAACCACTTTTCAATCTTCTAATATTATAATTAACTAATATCACTTTGATAGGGGATTCTTCAGAATTACAAACAACAACTTGAATTTTACCTCTTTCATCAATCTTTATACCTGGGAAACCAGATTTTTTATTACCAACACGATCTTCATCACCAATCTTTATTGAACCAACATATGGAGATTCTGAACCATCTTCCCATGTATAGAAAACAGCATCGAAATCCTTCTTTATAGGTGTTCCCTGGGCACCCGCTGTAATCATGGATCCAAATTGCATTGGTTTTGATGGAGAACCTGAAGTTGTACCTCTCAATAGAGATTCTTGCATTGAACCTAATAATGAATTACAACTTCTACTTGGTTTCCGTATACAATGTGAAAATTTTGTTGATTTGACATCACATCTAAAACATTTCTTGGGTATTTCATGATCAGGCAAGATGTCATCAGTTGTTATATGAGATAATGAGGATTTTCTTCTTGGAGCATAGTCATAAGTTATATTTGTTGATACTGGCATTCTATAATTTATCTCCTTGATCTATATGTATAATGTATAATTCGACTCTGTCTTCTCTGTTATGATACTTCTATAACCAAATGATTGTTGATATTGTTGACAATATTGGAAATGTTCACGTATGTATTTGAAACGAGTAAATAAAATGATCTCTTCGAGTATATGATTGTTTGTTGACACTAAAACTTTGAATCTTTAACAATTAGGATAAGCAGCCTTTAATTTAACGCCTGAATCTGATTTATTTAAATATAATTTTTGAATTGTGATATCACCGTCATTCTTGCAACAATTAGCAACTAGTGCCAATTTCTGCTCTCCAGAAAAAGAAAAACGCACTCAATCCGATTCGAGAAATTTGGCGAATTTTTTAGAATTTTTGGTGTAAAAATGGAAAAAAGTGGTGTGTCTGTGTGCAAAATTGCACTTGAACAGTCTAAAAGTAGTACGAGTACGGATCATTTCGCGAAAAAGTTTTTGGTGAGGATCAATTTTGCAAGAGAAATCAAGAAATTTATCGCAACTTGCAAGTTACCAAAGTTAAAATCACACCAGAATCACCAAGTGCACCAAAATAGCCTCTTTTAAAGTTTTTTTCGTTGCTTTAAAGTTAAAGTTTAGAAGTTGTGGTTAGCAAATGACGTAGTATTTTATAGCATCTCGTGGCGAGCCTGAGCCCCTAGTTTTTATTTTCAAGTCCTCCTCAATTTTATATGGCCTCGTCTACTTAAATTCGCTCTAGTCGCTCTCACAGCGTCTCGCTCTCACAATTTCTCAGACTTTGGGAATCCTGGGTTTTCTGTCTCGAATTGGCCTTTTGGGATCCACATTTGGTGATAAATGATTGATAAGGACTTCAAACTTTTAACCCACAACAAACTATATAATCCAAGTGATCAGTAACACAGTATACATCAATGAAATTACTAGTGAGTTAATTAACAACTACTGCTGGAAGTTACAGACATGGCTAACAAATTACAGGTTACGTTCTTAGCAATTGGGCTTATCATCACGGGTTGCTTAAACTCTGTGTTTACCAAATATCAAGATAATCAAGATGTATCACCAGGTAAAAAATTTGAACAACCTGTGTTACAAACTTTACAAATGTTTATTGGTGAAGCTGCTGCTTTTATTTTTTGGGGTTTAGATATTGTACAACGTAAAAAAAATGGATATCAAGAACTTGAAGATCAACAATTAATAAATAGTAAACCTAATTTACCATTATGGAAATCATATTTATTGGCAATTCCAGCCATTTGTGATATAGTTGGTACAACTTTAATGATGGTGGGTTTAGCCTATGTTCCTGTATCTATTTATCAAATGACAAGAGGTGCTTTAATCTTATTTGTTGCAATTTTTAGTATAATTTTCTTAAAACGTTCAATATCAAGAATTGAATGGTTATCATTATTCACTGTGGTTTTAGGTATAGCTATTGTTGGTATTAGTGGTAATTCAAATTCAGGTTCATCAGCTGAATCATCATCTACTACAGAACCATTATTGAACCCAAGATTATTATTGGGGATTGCAATGATCTTAACAGCTCAAGTCTTTGTTGCAACTCAATTTGTTTTTGAAGAACACATTATTAGTAAATGGTCAATTGAACCTTTAAAAATGGTTGGATTTGAAGGTACTTTTGGTAGTATAATTGTCTTTTTAGTTATGTTTTTTGGTGATATCACTGTGGGTCATGATACAAAAGGTCCATTAGATTTACAAAATGCATTTTATGAATTATTTAGTTCTAAAAAAATCATTTATAGTTCATTTGCAATCATGTTGTCAATATTATTTTTCAATTCAATTGGAATCATGTTGACAAGTAAATTAAGTGCAACAGCAAGAAGTACAATTGATACATGTAGAACATTATTAGTTTGGGTTGTTTCAATTTATCTTGGTTGGGAAAGTTTTGTATTTTTACAATTTATTGGTTTTGTCTTATTAGTTTTGGGTACTTTAGTTTTCAATGGTGCTTTAATAATTGATAATTATTTACCAAGATGGTTTAGTGATGATAAAAATAAACCATTAATTATTGATTCAATTGATGAACAAATTGAAAGAATTTGATATTCATGATTTTAACTCAGTTGTTTCAATTCATTACATATAAAAGTAATTTTGCATCATAATATAATACATTAATATACACAATTCATGATAATATTATTGTAATATAAGTATACTTTATATACTTTATACGTTAGTTGTAAATTCCGACCTCTCTAGTCACGTTTTGCGTCACATGATCACCCTCGTATATACCTCTTTCTCCCGATATCAAAAGCTCCTAAAATTGTAATGTTAACAATCTAATCTTGACACTAACACACAAGTAATTGCCATTGAATTTTTACTCTATCTTAAAGAAATTACATGCTAAGACCTTTGACTTTAGCTTCAAATAATATAAATATGGAACAAGATAGACTTTTCAGATTCCCAGGTTTTAAATTACCAAATTCTACAGCTTTAAGATCAATTGGTGTATATGCTTCAGGTGCATTGGTAAGTATATTATAATTTACAATTATAAGCTCAATTTGAATCATTTTATTAACTAATTATTCAGTATGCTATTGGATTTTGGGCTTTTATTGATGCTGTGATATATAGTAAGACTGTGAATGCTTCAGATGTTCATGTTACATTTGTTGATTGGATTCCAATAATTTGTTCAACTTTAGGGATGTTGATTGTTAATTCAATTGAAAAAAATAAACTATTAAATGATGCACTTGGTGGTTCAAGTTTTGGAGGTTCAAGTTCTGTTGCATGGCAAGCTAAAGTTGTTTTATTCTTGGGATTTTCTTTATTAGCTGGTGGTATTGCAGGTTCAATTGTTGTATTAATTTTAAAGTTCTTAGTTAAAGGTTATAATACTTTCCCAACTGTTGGTATGGGTGTTTCAAATGTTGTTGCAAATGGTTCAATTATGTTGAGTTGTATTGTCTTATGGATTGCTCAAAATATTGAAGATGAATATTCTTATTCTTTAGCTTTATAATGAAATCTTTTTAACGCATTTATAGTCATTTAGTATAATACTAAGCAATTGATCAACGATATGATGGTATATATCAAACAAATCAGTCTTCTGTAGTATTTCACGGATTGAACGGGAAATAATATTTAAGAATAGCACTTTGCTGGCTCTCACTATATATATTGATCGTTAATTCCTGAACAGCTTATACAAAAATTGATCCAGATCTATAAGCGCTAAGCAAAATATAAGTATGGTAACACCTAGCTTTCACAATTAATGGGATCATAATGGCAATACAGTAATCAGCTATAAACAAATATGCAGATTTCTATAGATTGTCTTCTTGACTGCATTATATGTAAAACTAGAGTAAACCCACCATAAAACTCAAAAACGAATGCTAAGAAACAAGAACTAGATGTTCAAAAAGAAACAAACTCAAAAAATTAGTCTATATATTAATAAAAGAATCAAAACAAATCTAAATCCATGAATCTGACATTAAAAAGATTGGATAAATCCACTATCCTATCTAATAAATAACTATATAAATAAACAAAAATTGGTAAAGTAAATAAAAAAAATATCAAAGTTAAATTGATTGTGATTTGTAAGCCTCTTCTATAAATTCTTCGTATATCTCATCATCAGTTATAATAAAAATCTATGAATCAATCATATGGTATAAAGATTAACACATATAAATGTTCATTTTTCTCTCTTCTCTCTTTGGTTCCAGTTATTAGTTGAAAGCTATTTAATTAGCTGCAATAGCTTCTCTCAATTCACCTATAACATCTAATTCAAAACTACTAAAATTGAATAATTTTGGTAATGGAACAGGTGTTGAAGAACCTCTTGGAACAAATTGTGTATCATTTCTCAAATCATCAAAAAATTCATGAGCTAATATTCTTCTTGGACTTGATCTTCTTTCTGGTTCAAATACTAAAACTCTCATTAATAAATCAATACCTTTTGAACCTGCATTACCCAAGATTTTTTGAAATCTTGCAGTTGTTGTACCATTGAAAAGAGGTTTTGAATATAATGGACCATCATATTTTGGATTTGAATTATAAATAAATGATTTATTTGGTGGACCTAATAATTTACAAATTTCTCTTAATTGTAGTATTGGATCATCACCTTGGAAAATAGCTTTACCTAATAACATTTCAGCAAATACACAACCAAGTCCCCATATATCAATTTGAGTTGAATAGTATTGACAACCAACAATTAATTCTGGAGCTCTATAATAACGTGAACAAATGTATGCAACAGAAGGTTGTCTTGGTTCTAATCTTTTTGCTGAACCAAAATCACAAATCTTCAAAATACCTGTACTTGGATCAATCAATATATTTGAAGGTTTAATATCTCTATGACAAATTCCTAATGCATGTAAATACATCATTGCTCTTGCAATTTGATATGTATATAATTTGATATGTTTTAAAGGTAATTCTAATTTATTTGAATAATGCAGACGAATTTCAAATTGTAAAGTTTGTGGTAAGCATTCCATAGCTAAATGTTGATAAATTTTACCATCTTTTGGAGATTTATGAGTAAAGAAATGTTCTAACGTTATAATATTTGGATGATTTGTTAATCTTAAGATTTCTAATTCTCTACTTTTATATTCAGTTTGAGCTGGAACTTTTTTGATGGCATAAGGACCTAACCACACAGTACCGTCTAGTAGTTTTGCTTGAGTAACAGTACCAAAAGCACCTTCTCCAATCTTTTTGTATTCTTTAATGATCATTTGCTTTGTAACATTTGTTGCATTTGATGTGACATCATCAGCCACAAATTCTGTATCAACATACATGGTTCTGGATATACTTGATTATTATTATTAAGTTGATTATTGGATAATTCCCTATGAGTTTTGTATATATATATTAATGATTATGATGATGATGTTTTGTTGTTGTTGTTGATGATAACAATAGGTGCCTAATTCCACACAAAAACTGAACTTTCAATACCTAGCCTAAACGAGCTGAATATATGATAATAAAATAATCAGGATATCAATATCAACAATTAAAACTTCTCAACAGCTGTATACTCTGCCAATTGAATTTAAAATATAGACGTCTAAATTTGGATCAATACTTGACTTCAACGCAGCTTAAACTTGTAAACAAACAACGCTAAACTGATTCTTTTTGATCTTGAAATGTTAAGCTTAAACCTCTAATTCTACCGCCCTATTTGAAATTCCTTAAGGTGCCTTTGTCTATACTTTGAGTGTTGTCTTGTCGTTGTTTTGTTGATGAACTTGACAGCTGTTTATCAACGTACTCGGAAATTTCTACTTTCACTCTGAAACTGTTTTTGCAAATACGCCTTCAAAGTTCCAATTTAAATTTAGTCCTTTTGGCAGAAAAATATATACGCGACTTCTTTGAATTTTAAAATGTGAAATTTCGTGTTTTAAAATTCAAATCTTAGCTTAAGTTCTTAATTGACTGGGTTAAATACCAGGATCAATTATAGGATAATCCAACAATCTTACCAAAATCTCAATTGTTCTAGCCCTTTGACACCTTTCGTTGTAGCAAAGTACAATTTGTTAAACCAGTCGCGGAAACTTCGCGCTTTTTACCCGATTGTGGGAAATTCAAAGATTTGATCGAAATATTCAAGGTAATAATAAAGTATGGTAAGAAATACTGGAGATTGAAATCAGATCAAGTGCATTGTTTTAAGTACTTTTATCATAGAATAAACAATGTTCTCCAGATCCATAGCACCAAGACTACTGAGTCTTGCTACAAAACCGCAATTACCAGCATTAAGAAGTGAGTTTCCTTCCCAAATATATTGAATTAATTGAAAAATCATAAATACTAATTGTTTTCATAATAGCATTCACATCATCAAGTATAACGAAACAAGAAACTAAAATACCTTCATTTGCTGATATAAGTAAAACATTCAGTGAAAATAGCAATAAAAATGAAACTACAGTTAATATTGTTGAACCAAATGCTAAACAACAAAAGGAAAATGTAAGCAAAAAAATTGAAGTTGTACATAGATATGTTTTATATGGTTTATTTTCCAAAAATAATACTCATTTAACTTTAAGTGCTGTAACAGAAGATTTAAATTATTTGAAAAGAAATCCAAATTTAACTTATAATCAACAAGTTTTATATTATGCAAAATTACCACAAAAAGTTAAAATTTCATTAACTGGTGGTAGTGCTGGTTTCCGTAAAAGTGCAAGAGGTGAATATGAAGCAGGTTTCCAAGCTAGTGCTAAAATGTTTAATTTAATGGCTGAAAAGGGTTATTTAGATCATGATTTAGAAATTGTTGTTAAAGAATTTGGTAAAGGTAGAGAAGCATTTTTAGATGCATTAAAGGGTAAAGAAGGTAATAGAATTAGACATAAAGTTGTTAGAGTTCGTGATGCAACTAAATTAAAATTCGGTGGTGTTAGAGCTCCAAGACGTCGTCGTTTGTGATCAGTTTTATATTTCCAATAATTGTTATTTGTCACATATGTATATATATAATGAAAATGAAATGTAAATATTGAAACTTAAAAATCTGTAGTATGTACTTTAATATATTTTTCAAAATTTAGGTCTGATGTAGAAAGTCATGTGATATTGTGACGGGGCTTTTCTCATAAGATATATGGTGTTTGGATGCTTTCTGATTAATTTTGTTGTGTTGCGAATACCAACTCCCAATTTCCAATGTGCACTCTGTCTACACTCTAGGTAGAGTCCTCCCAACGCTTTGCCTAACTCCTACTAGAACTTTTAGGCAGAGAGATTCTTGCCCCAGCTCAACTTTGGTTTACATAATCAGAAAAGTTTTTTTCCAACACTGGAAAATCTTAGTATCGAGACTCTGTGAAAAACAAAAAAAGTTGAAATTTATTACAATCTAGTATACCTTGATTTGGTTGAATAGAAAGACAGTTCAAATTAGTTCAAAATGGCTCCATCAAGTAAGTGATAGATGAAGTAAAGAAATAGAAGTAGACTAGACAAAGATGATATGAAGATTATATGAGTTTAAATGGGATTATTGTTGAAAGATTATGGATTATATTGTTTTCAAATTTAAAAGATTTATATCAAAGAGTATACAAAAGATTATTGAAGGAAAATATCAAAAGAATCATAAAGAGTGATTAATATCAATGTAATGAAGTACATCATGAAGAATAGAAACATTTTGGATCACATCAAAGAGTTACAAGTTGAATATTCGTAAAGTACAAAAATGTGTCGTAAAAATATCAATTATAAAGAAGACCTCAATAAGTAAAATCAACACTCAAGTACATTTTATAATTGAAAGGTATTATATTTATATGAATCAGTATCACCATGAGAGTTATTAAACAAATCCATGTCAAATTTTTATGTCTTCAAATCTAATTATTTTATGTTCTTTCTACTTATTTCCCATACTGTTTTCTTTCTAAAGAATTATATACTAACAAATTTTTCAATAGCTAAAGCTCAATCTGCTAAAAGAATCGTTAACAAAGGTAACAATGCTAAAAAAGTTTTAAAAATCAGAACTGATACTTCATTCCGTTTACCAAAAACTTTAAAATTGGCTAGAAACCCAAAATATGCTAGAAAATCTGTTCCACATTACGAAAGATTAGATTCATACAAAGTTATTGTTGCTCCAATTGCTTCAGAAACTGCTATGAAAAAAGTTGAAGATGGTAACACTTTAGTTTTCCAAGTTGACATCAAAGCTAACAAACATCAAATCAAAAAAGCTGTTAAAGAATTATATGAAGTTGATATCCTTGCCGTAAACACTTTAATCAGACCAAACGGTACTAAAAAAGCTTACGTTAGATTAACTGCTGATTACGATGCCTTAGATATTGCTAACAGAATTGGTTACATTTAAATTAATCGTTGGGTTTAAATAAAGGTCTTTATAATTTTGTATAAAAGTATATGATTAATTTGGAAATTTTTAAATGTAGAATGATTTAATGTCATGGTATATAACTTTTATTGATTGACGTTTGATATATTTTTGATGATCTAAATACACAATTGTATATAGTTTTTAATTGTTCTAGACTGGTGTATATCTTGGACTACGTCAATACCTCCTTAACTTCTGAAAACTAACTCCAATAATAAACTCTAACTATACACCAAAACGTACATTGACATAACTTTTCGCAATTTCACTAGCTCAAGAATCAAAGACTAAACTTAAATAAATTATCCTTAATTATCAAAGCGCCCTATAAAATTCTGCCATTTTTTTAAGTACCAAAGAAACCCTTCAAAGAAAATCAAAAACACCGAAGAAACCGAGACTAGTTTTACTCCTCAATTAAAGATAAGCGCTATTGAAAGGGGTTCGTAAACTAAACATGTGCAAAAAAAACAATCACAGTATACTTCATATATCTATTCTTTAATGAACTTGTTTAAATAATGGTTAAAGTATTGATTCTCTTTTCAATTTGATCAAGTTACCGCATTTGGCTGATCGTTTTGGTGCTTATCTAACAGCGCTATCGCTCGCGCATATAATTTTTTTATCTAGTAATTCCGTGATCAAAACAAAGAATCATGCAGGCATCTTTTTCAAGAAGATGGAAGAACAGCTATACCGCTCCAACTGCAAAAAAAACTTCATGAGGCATCAATGAAAAGCTGGAAAAACTAAAGTAAAACTACAAGACATGGGACAAATATGATGTGATTTAGAAAGAATATGATAGAATATTGATTTAATAATATACATATGATTGAAAACTGAATAGACGAAAATAACTATATAAAACTATTGAAACTAGAACCAAACTATAAACCCCCAAAGACAAACTATATTATATATATAATGTATAGCTGTATAATAATATAATAATATGATACTTATGCTTGATTCTTTATGAAGTTAACACCTTTACTAATGTTGGTTGTTAATTGATCAATAGCTGTACTTAATAATTCCTTTTCATGATCATTAATCTTATTTAAAACATCATATTCAATTGATTCAACACCTCTTGGACCTAATTTAACTGGTAATGAAATGTAATTTATTGATTCGTTATTAATTAATTGTTTAGCTTCTTTAGCACCTTCAATTTCATCACTTAAATAAATAAAACTTGAATCAACAAATGAATGTTTACCATTTATAGATTCAATTAATTCTTCAGCTAATTTGAAACCTGAATAAGCCATTGACAATGTAGCTGAACCAGCACCTTTCTTAGCTTGAACAACTTCATCACCACCGTATTGAACTCTATGAACTAAAGCATCACGTTGTTCATCATCTAATGATTTATAAAATTCTGGTGCTCCTAAACTAAATAAAGGAACAATTGTTTCACCTGAATGACCACCAATAACTGGGACATTTAAGTTAGATGGTTTTATCTTGTTTGATGAATCTAATTGTGAAATGAAAGTATTAGCACGAACTAAATCTAAAGTTGTAACACCAAATAATTTTCTAGCATTGAAAACGCCGTTCTTCTTTAAAACTTCTGCAAAAATTGGAACTGTGGAATTAACAGGATTTGAAATGACTAAAACAAAAGCATTTGGAGCATTTTCAGCAACACCTTGAGCTAAATCTCTAACAATACCAGCATTTATAGCAAATAAATCATCTCTAGTCATACCTGGTTTTCTTGGAACACCAGCTGGGATAATCACTAAATCTGTTCCGTTTAAAGCTTTTGCTAATCCATTATCATCTGGTAAATGACTTGTAACTTTAGCATTTGTATCTATATGAGATAAATCAGCACCAACACCTGGAGCATTTACCACATCAAATAAAGATAATTCATCAACTAAAGGAGATAATTTTAATAATAAAGATAATGGTTGACCAATACCACCTGCAGCACCGCAAACTGTGACCTTCATTGTGTTATAATAATAGTTGTATTTCTTTGTGTAAGTATAAATAAGATATAAATAAGTTTTTTTACTCTACAAAATAAAACAATAAACTAAACAATAAAACAGGAAATGATTATGTTTATATATTAAAAAATTAACCGCTCTAAAAAACCGTAGGAGACATTTTCAAACTTTTGGTCATGAAATCTGTGATCATAGAAATGTCCGTGTGGGCTCTGGCTGACGTAAGTGCTGTGTCATCTGGGGGCAATCATCAGTACAAAAAAATCAAAATTGTAATCACATTTCCTCTTTGCGATTGGTGAATTCTTATAGTTGGGCTGTTAGCTGTTAGATATCGTTTAAGTAGATCATTAGTGCGTATTAACCACTAAGAAGGAGTTTGAGTAGCCTATTCCCATGATCTCCCATGATCATCACTTCAAGGTTTGGACCTGCTCACTTAACACCAGGAAGGTTACTGGCTATATTAGATCTTTACATAGGTTTAAATGAACACATCTTACGTTTGAACTTAGATCCTATTTACCAGTACCTCAAGAGTCTTTTTTCTGATAATCATACTATACTTATAACGCAAGACATTCAAATATTCGGTATATTAGAAGGATTGTCCGATAGACGTCTACCCTCTTCAATCAGTTACTATATGAATTGAGGACATTTACCATCCTGATCGTTTAGTTCCTTATATACTTCATTGCTGTATATCTACTTCCATTCATCAGTGGAGCTTCGAACCGAGTTAATTATATCGTTTCTCTATATACTTAGATTTCGCTCTCCGTATAGCTACGATTATGACACAATCCAAGAGATGAGATATTGACAAGTCCTATATCCCTCGGTATAAACATTGACATATCAACTTCATCAATACGGTCGACGTGATGGATTCTATTCTCCTCTTCATCAAAGTCTTGAAACCCGGGATCTTTATGTTTCCATAGTTCGCCTGTCAAGTGAAACACATAGATCATGTAGATGCTTGAGATTATGCAATCATATCATCAATTTGGGTGTGACATATATGTAAGCAAGCACTATAACCAAAATTTCTAACACCATCCAATCAAAGCTTGAAATTTGAGTTTAAAATCGTTGTAATTGGTAAGATTATATCCAAAGGGTTCAAATCATTAATCATTGTATCTTTGGTATATGTAGGGTGCTCATAGGACGCAGTATCAAGAGCTCTTACAGAATTAGTGATGATCTTACAAAATTGATTTTCAATTTTGAGGTACCCGTACACTTTAAATTTATGATTCAGGATAAATCAACAAAGAGGCTGTAGCCTGTTCGTCTTAAGAAGTTCAAATGCTATTGATTATAGCTGCCAAGACTAAACTTGTATGGCTTGTCATATTACTTATCTGTTTGGTATAAGGTATAAGTATATCAAAACACCACATGGCTCTAGGTGATTCTCCATTAAGATAACGTGGTGTACAATCAATACAATTTAAGCTCAAAGACCCTTTAGTAATCTCACAATTGTCCAAAGCATCAGATCCACGATGTTCGAAGTGTTGAAAAACATGGGTGTTATATTGATTATGTCTTTTGATTATCCTGTCAATCTTACTTCTGGATAAATTTTAAAATTTTGACAGGTTGGGATTTATCCGAAAAACAAACGCTAAGAAAACTTTAACAGCTATTTAATATTTATCCTTCTAGAAAATACATACCTTAACTAGTTGTTAATTACTTCATTATGATTGATTCAATTTGAAAGAGAAAAAATTTGAAGGATCATCCAAAGTTAATTTGAAAGGATGTGAGGTGGTCCTCATGTCCTCGTCATAGGTCGAAACTATGAAGGTGTTATGTGAGAGAACAGCAAATTAAAGATCTCAAGCATCATTGGTCAGAAATTAAGATATCACTTTCAATACAATATATGAATGAATGGGATTACCAAAATTTTCTTGAGCCTTTGATTATATGTCAAACTATTTCAAATTCGATATTAATTATTAGTTCATTTGATGATTTGAAGGTTCAATTTCATTATTGAGTTGAACAACTAGAATATCAACACGTCAATTATCTAACTGAATGCTGTCATACATCAAGCTCGGAATATCATTGGCTTTTTGGTGTTACGTTTATAACAACTTATAGTTGTTTTTCGTGCTGATATTGAAAGTTAAAGAAATGATAATTCTCATAAGAGTACTGCATAATACCTATGGACCGTCTTACAACTTGCAGTAATTCATAAATTACTTATTCAACATTGATACTCAAAAGTTTTCTCCAGTTATCTCTAGTTAAAATTTTTTCATGAATCTATTGATGATTTATTGTTTTTACTTAATTGAAATTGAGTTACAATCTGGCTAAGAATTGTGTTTCAGATGTTTTCCTTTCTCACTTCAGCTTGAAATTGACCTAGCTTGAGCCAAAAGATTCGATATTTGACTCAATTCATATGATCACTAAAAGATAAAAATATCCATTAATTAGTGGACTTTCGACGTAGTACAAATATTCCTCATTTGATAATTATATGCAGTGACATCTCGCGTGACTGTACTTAGAAGTTAGATATCTAACATTGTTAATAATTTAAAATCCCAATAATCGACAGTTTTGTTCTTCTTCTATGTGAAATACTTTGGTTCGTATTTGTATCTTCTGCATTAGAGCTTTTAATATGTACCATTTCATGAACTATCAAGGCGCGTTATAACTTACAACTTACGACAATATGTACGAAGCGCTGTGTGCTCAAAAAGCATTCGTAATATTGGAGTTAAAACCACTCTGTATACCTGTCAATATATTACATAACATGAACAATATTCTCCTCAAATAATATATATGGAGGCTTCAATTACAGTTAAAGAGAAATGCAAGCCGACTATTGTGTTTTATAAGTTAAGCAGCTTTCGACCAACAGTAGTATTATTTAAAACGTAATACATAGAACAGTTGTTACATAAATTAACTACTAAACGGGGATTATTGTATCTTGTGACTGTGATCTGTGATACTGAATCCTGATCCTTTAATGAATGTTCGTGTATATGCCAGTAAAAGTACGAAATTAGATCATGTTGAATCGTTTCCATAATTGTACGTTATTTAAGTATGTAAATAAAATTTCTTCGCCGTTGGGATGATGACATGATGACGCGTAATACAATAATATTTTCAAAAAATAATATGTGTACTAAATTCTAATTAAGGTTGATTCGATATCCAACGTCTTTTAACGTGTGATTGAAGTATAAGTTTATAAATAGATTATTTTGATGGAGAATGGTTAGTCTTATAAGTTGTCCAACTTCATAATGAGATTGTTTTCTTTTGTTTTTGAAGAAGAATGAAGAACCTTTATAAGGTCTTGTCTAACCAACACCCAGACATCGGATACTTTTCTTGTTTAAACTTCAATAAACAATATAAGCTCTTGTTCGACCGTTAACCAAGTGCACATACTATATTATGATTCCATGTATTGTTTGAATACCATTAGCATCGAGGAGGACGAGAACTAGGATTCAGGATGTTAAGGATGACACGCGTATTTGTCAGTTGTGCTTAATATTCCGTGCATAAAATAAGATGGTTAACAGTGAGGATATTTTTTGTGTATCACAAAATTGTGGGCAGTAGGTTTAACTTATAAGTTATTACAGTGCGCTTTTAGTATCTTTAAATAGAAAAAAATAATGTTATAAGTAACCGTGCACTTTAATCACATGTGGAGGTTGTGCTATTTTGATAATGATTGATCTGTCAAACGTGTGCGATGCTATGCCCTCCATCAAACCAACATACAAACAAAGTTAATACGCAATGCACACGATTTTGCAAACACACGATATTATTTGTTTATTCAACTCATAGTCTATGTTTGACCTATTTGCTAACAAGACCAAAGAAGGATCAACATTATCCCATCGCAATACTTTTAGTCAACTATCTATACACACGAGGGCTTCAACTGAAGCCCATGTGTTAACGAGAACGTGAAGAAATCACGTTGATGATCGATCTTTTAAGACCACCATGTGCCTGATTCTTTATCAAACAATCAGGTATCCACAATCTTGATATTACTCTTCTACTGGTTATTCTGTAGATTTAACCGACATTGAATACGCACATGGTTCAATACTCTTTTGACTAAATTACTTACATCTCGGTTTTGGCAATGCTATTGATCCAGAAACAAGAGCAAAGCTTTAAAACAAGCTTATGTTTCAATCCTGATCTAGCACAGATCGATGTTTAAACAACGACTTACTCGATAGAGTATATCTTCACAGTACAGAATTACTATTCTTGTGCATTTTTGTGAACAATTCAGGTTCTATATGTATAGACAATTTCCCTTTCCGGAATAGATTTTGATACATGACACATATTTGACATTTCAGAAAATTCTTTGATATTTTGAATAATATTATGTTTACCTTCAAGGCATATACATATTGATTTCTGAAAACCCCCATATGGGCTAACATGCGGATCTTAATGATTTAATATTCGTCGCATTACGTGCGACTGTTTAAGTTTAATACCCACATGACTAGTTATAGACCTTGTGCTTCTTACTGTCGTACTGTATATCATTTGATATAGTTTGACTTTACCATCTACACGTGGAATTATCCAAAACTTTTCAAGATGAGATCAAATCAATCAAAATTATATAAATACTTACAATTGTCTCTTTCAGAATGAGAATTCTAGCTTGATAATTATAATAATCATAGAGGTTTCAATTCAAATCAATCTATATTAATATACCCCCTTTTTAGATCAATCAATCAATCAACAATGCTTCCAGCCAAATTATTAGCTTTAGCTGCTGCTGTTTTAGCTTCAGAAACTATTCGTTTACAAAATTGGAATTTAAGATATGATTCCAAAAAAGATGGTATTTCAGTTGATAACACTATTAAAGGTTTAACATGGAGTATTCCAAATGATGCTCAAGTTAACTATTATTCAAACTCTGGTGAAGAATCATGGTCAAAAAGAAGAATTGGTATTGCAAATGATGTTATTTTCAACAAAGCTGATATTTTCAATGTTAATGAAGGTTTGAAAAATCAAGTTGATGATTTACAATATCTTTTAACTCAAATCAGTGGAGATGAATGGAAATATGTTGGTAAAGGTAGAGATGATGGTAAGGAAAAAGGTGAATATGAAGCTATTTTCTACAACACAAATAAATTCAAAGTTAATGATTATGATACCATTTGGTTATCAAACTCTCCATTTCAACCATCACAATACCCAGGTGCTGGTTCTTATCGTACTGCAACTGTTGCACATATGGAAAGTACTCAAGGTAATAAATTCACTTTGATCAATACCCATTTAGATGATAAATCAGATGATCAAAGAAAATTAGGTGCTTCAATGTTGAAATACATCGGTGCTTATGAATATGTTAATTCAGATGGTCCAGTTTTCTTAACTGGTGATTTCAACTCAGAATCAGAAGGTGATACCTCAGGTGCTTATAAAATTGCTACAGGTGGTCAAAAGCCAGTTGATGTTGACTCATCATTTTATAATAAATATAAAACTGATATTTCACAATCATTCACTTTTGGTGATTTATTCTCACAAACTGATCCATTACATAGATCAGGTCATTTTGCTACTATGGATTCCTTCAAACCATGGGGTGATAAATCAGCTTTAGGTGGTAGAATTGATTTCCAATTTGCTGGTACTCCAAATAGTAATGCTAAGAATGTTCCAAACAAATTCCATAAAGCTAGATCTCATAGAGTTGCTGAAACTTGGTATGATAATGAATTCCATTTAAGTGATCATAGACCAGTTATTTCTGATATTCAAATTGCTCAATAAATCTGTTGATCAGGTTCAAATTCAAGATTACAAAAATCTAATATTTCACATTCTTTTCTCGTTTAACAGGAAGCTTGATGCTTCAAACATTTTCAACCAAAAAAGATTTTTCAACTGATTCGAAAAAGTCTTCATGATCTTTTATCAAAATTATATTCACCATGCGTCCACATTCATTCAATTCATCAATATACTTTTGTACAAGTACTGCATTCTCAACATAATTCAGATAGCTTTTAATAATAATGGTAATTAACTAACGCTCAATGATATATAGATATTTCTATACCTCAATAAATGCTTCAACTGCATCTTTAAAATTAAATTGATTATAATAAATTACATATGTAAAAGCTCATCGAAATGATCAAAAATTTGTTGAACGATTATGTCAAAATCTTGATCGGCCAAATTTCCATCGGGTCAAGTTTGCTAATTGCCGATACGTTTTAAGTTTTAACTTTTAAGTTTTAGGTTTTCCCTTAAATCCATAATATAGGCTATAGCGCATTTAAGATTTAACGTAGTATTAAACATTTTCAAAGACCAATATATCAAACGCAATCACTCACGATACTATTTATGAAATCCAATTTCAGGCCTGTGATTATAATTTATTGTACAGCCTATATTATATAAGACTAGTTTATTATAAAATATATAAATACTATAAGGTACCCGGTCTATTCCCAGTCGAATAGGCCGCGATTATACCGTTTTAAAAGGTTTTCTTTGCAGATATGTACAGATTTGTCAGAAAAAGAGCTTATTGCGTCGTTTATTTTAAATCTTGACAATTTTTGGTGTTAAGGGAATTAAGATGATGATTAATGCTAACAAGTGATTCCAACAAGTTCCTTGAATTTCCATAACCTTGCATTGATCAATTGAACACATATATAAATTGACGTTAATCCCCCAGTGAAGCAAACAGGGATTATATATCATATAGACGTATTATAAATACTCTTCTCATTCAATTACATATACAATTCAACATACACAATGGTCAAACAAGTTTTAGTTACTGGTGCTTCAGGTTATATTGCACTTCACGTCCTTGATGCTTTATTAGCTAAAGGATACCATGTCATTGGTACTGTCAGATCTCAAGACAAAGCTGATAAAATCACTAAACAATTCAAAGCTGAATATCCAGATGCCAAACTTGATTTTGCTTTAGTTGCTGATATTGGTGTTGAAGGTGCTTTCAATGAAGTTTTACAACAATATCCAGAAATCACTGATGTTTTACATACAGCTTCACCATTTTCTTTTGGTTTAAATCAAGATTTAAAAGAAGCTTACTTAGACCCAGCAACTAAAGGTACTAAAAATGCTTTAGAAGCTATTCAAAAGTTTGGTAAAAACGTTAAACATGTTGTTGTTACCTCATCATTTGCTGCTATTTTAGATGTTACTAAAAAGACTGATCCATCATTTGTTCATACTGAAGAAACCTGGAATCCAATTAAATGGGAACAAGTTAATAATGAAACCCTTGCTTACATTGCTTCAAAGAAATATGCTGAAGAATTAGCTCAAGAATATGTTGCTGAAAATAAACCATCATGGACATTAACAACCGTCAACCCAGGTTATGTCTTTGGTCCACAAAAATTTGATGATGTTTTAGTCAATCCAAATTTAAATACTTCAGCTGAAATTGTTAACAAATTATTGAAAGCTGATCCTTCTGCAACTAATGCCTTCACTGAACCTGTTGGTCCAGGTGTTGATGTTCGTGATGTTGCCAAACTACATGTCGTAGCAATTGAAAATGATGAATTAGCTGGTAAGAGATTAATTGGTTTTGAATCATCATTTAGTGGTCAAACTATCTTGAACAGTATTCATAAACACTTCCCAGAATTAGATGGTAAAGTTGCTAAAGGTCAACCAGAAGGTGCTCAAGAATACGCTGATAAAAACTCTTTCCAAGTTGATAACAGTGCTACTATTAAAAATTCAGGTATTACATTCACTCCATTAGATACTACTTTCAAAGATTCTGTTGCTCAAATCTTAAACTATAAAAAGTCACACCCAAATTAGATTATGATAATATAATGAATTAATGTATAATTAAACTCTTTATTTAAACTTCAATTCATCTGTAGATACTTCTCTTTTATTGAAATTGTTGAAAATTGAGCTCTATAGTATTTTAGCGGTCTTAATCGGTCTGAAATTTAGATAAGGTTACTATCCGCATACATTAAATTCGTTGCAACTTTAATCAAAATTCAGCGAGTTTATTTTACCCTATATCAAAGTTGATTAGTTTGTGAAATATACCCAAACACTTAATTCTCACCGTCAAAGGATTAATTTTGTAAAAATGGTATTTTAATTAGTAAAACAGGGAATAGGACCTGTATCTGAATAATGTGGCCTTTCAATAAGGTTAAGCAAAAGTGTGTGGACACAATAATTCAAGCTGAAAAAACAACAATTAATAGCTCTATAATCCTTCAAAATTATCGTGCTACTGATTCATACAATCAGATATATATTACAATGTCAAAAATAGTCTTGTTAACTGGTGCTTCGGGATTCGTTGCGCTCCATGTTTTAGATGCTCTTTTGAAGAAGAATTATCATGTTATAGGTACAGTCAGATCCAAGGGGAAGGCTGATACCATCACCAAAGAATTCAAGAATGAGTATCCAGAAGCAAATCTTGATTTTGAAATTGTTAGAGATATTGGAGCTCAAAATGCATTTGATGAAGTTTTCCAAAGACATCCAAAAATTACAGATGTTATTCATACCGCTTCACCATTTTCCTATGGATTGAATCAGGATTTAAAAGATGCTTATTTAACACCTGCTCTTGAAGGAACCAAAAACATTTTGGAAGCTACTCAGAAATTTGGTAAAGATGTTAAACATGTTGTTATCACTTCATCTTATGTTTCTGTCTTGCATTATGACAAGCGTGGAGATAGATCTTTTGTTCATACTGAAGAAACATGGAATCCTATAGTTTGGGAAGATGTAAATGATGAGTATACAGCTTATTTTGCTTCAAAGAAATTATCAGAACAATTTGCACATAAGTTTGCTTCTGATAATAAACCAAAATGGTCATTAACAGCGGTTAATCCACCTTTTATATTTGGTCCACAAAAATTTGATTCCGCCTTACAAAACTCATCATTGAATACTTCAGCAGATTTTTTAAATCAATTGCTAAGATCAGATCCTAAGAATACTAATCTTTTTGAAGGTGCCTCGGGTCCTTCTGCTGATGTTCGTGATGTTGCAAGATTGCATGTTTTGGCAATTGAGAATGATGATCTATCTGGTAAAAGATTATTACCATATCCTTTCAACTTCACTTTCCAGTCATTATTGGACATTTTACACAATGAATTTCCTGAATTGAATGGCAAAATAGCTAAAGGTAAACCTGAAGAAACAGAAGAACAATTATCTAGGGAAATTTGGGCTGTTGATACTTCAGAAACCTCTAAGATTACAGGTATTAATGATTGGATTCCTTTGGAGAAAACAGTGAAAGACGCAGCTTCACAGATTTTAAAGTACAGAAAATCTAAACCATCCCAGTAGCCCAATTATAGTGTATATAATGTATAAACTTGATCATTGATACACACTATACCCTATTTGAAAATAATTTGTTCATTTAAAATGTAGTGCTGTTTGTTCTTTGTTCAAAATCCGCGATCATGATATACAACAAAGATAAAAAGAAAGGATGAGTGAGAGTTTGGAAACGTTTTCATACCAACACGACCAAAGCAATAAAAGCCATCCATCAGATACAATTATGACGAATCATTGCAATCGAAATGGGATTTAGAATTCCTTGATATGATCATATAATTGATAGGAAGCTTTGGTTTGGAAATTGGTGTGCCACGGTTCGTGTTTCGTGTCTTTGAGAGACCACGTTTTAAGAATACTAGTTTAAACTTTTGATATGACTTCAAAAAGAGACAAAAAGAGATCTTCAAAGTTTCAAAAGGGTCTTTGGTATCAGAAGATCAGAAGACATCAACAAAATCAGCTCTTGTGAGCTTGTTGTTACAAGGCTTCCCAAGTTCAGAATTAAACTTCACACACATCCTTCAGATTTGACCTCTCTTGTTTGATGAATTTTTGGGAACTCAATTGTGAAATTGGTGAAGCATTTACAAGATTTACGCTACTAAACTTAAAAGCTTGCTTAGACTTTCATGAGCTCCTTTATTTGGCTTTTATATCAACGTGATGGCTTTGTTGTTGATTATGAACATGTTGGAAATACTTTGACATGAAAATATGGGGGCTTCATATTGAATCAAGGGGTACACAGATCTCAAAGTCAGGATAATTGAAACTTGATATGTATTTGATACAACTGACAAGGTTCATTCTGTAATGTTCAATATACCAAAAGTACAACAAGGCTCTTCCAATGACTCAACATTATGATATCAACTCATAAGGATAGAGTCGTATCTTGGTAGGGAATTAAACACATGGAGATCTAATGGTAGATCTTACTGCTGTTTATGGAGCCCATGTGTGTACATAATTGGGTTACAACTGGTGGTATTTATTGAATACTGTGGTCCTTAATTGTTAAATAAAGCGTTGAATTTTACAGGACCCTTGATGAACATTTAAATATCATTTTATCAGATCTAAATGTGGCAAAATCTTTGATCCGACGCACACAAAACCCACAAAGAACAAGATCCACATGGGAAATTACGTGCATACTCCTTACATCGTGCTCAATGAACGAGTTACGACGGTATATCTGAAGATACAAGAAGCTTGGGGAGCATCACACGTGTAATTAAAAGTTTTGATTTGTGTTTTTTGTCTAAAGACTTTGATTCAATCACAAGATTGAAAAATTATAAATTAGATCAGATATCTCTTGTGGAATAAATCAATGGGAAATTATTTCATTAATATCAATAGTACCACAATTGACCCTTTCAAAAATGCTCATGAAATCAGTTCTTCAAGCTTTAGCTTTAGCCGCAGTTGCTTTAGCACAAGATTCATTCCGTTTACAAAGTTGGAACATTCGTTACGACTCTTTACCAGATGGCACATCAGTTGACTCTACACTTGGTTCATTAGATCAATCAATTCCACAAGACGGTGGTCCTTATTATGCTGATTACGAAGAACAACCTTGGTCAAAAAGAAGAATTGGTGTTGTTAATGATGTTATTTTCAATAGAGCGGATATATTCACAGTTAATGAAGCTTTAAAAAGACAAGTCGATGATATTAAAGAGTTATTAAACCAATTGAGTGGTCAAACTTGGGATTATATTGGTGTTGGTAGAGATGATGGTAAGGAAAAGGGTGAATATCAAGCTATTTTTTATAATAAACAAAAAGCTTACAGAAAAAGTGATTATACTATTTGGTTATCAGATACCCCATTTGAACCATCAAAACATAAAGATGCAGGCGCTTATCGCTCTACAACTGTTGCACGTTTTGAAACTGTTTCTGGAACTCCATTCACCATTATCAATACCCATCTTGACCATGTATCTAATGATCAAAGAAAATTGAGTGCTTCATTATTAAGGCAATTAGGTGCACATGAGCATCAACATGGTGATGGTCCAGTATTTTTAGTTGGTGATCTAAACTCACCACCTGAAGGTCAAGATTCTGGTGCTTATAAAATTGCTGTTGGTAGTGAAAACACAGTTTCAATAAATGAAACTTTTGCTCAGAGATTCGATGCTTCAAACGCTAAAAATTTTGTGTTCAGTGATTTACTTGGTGAAACAGATGCAGCCCAAAGATCCGGTCATCATGGAACTTTCAACAAATTTGAACCAATTTCTAGTCCTGATGCTGTTGGTGATAGAATTGATTTCCAATTTGCTGGTACTATCAAAGGTGAAAGTTCTAAGAAATATAAAGTTGAAAGAACTAGAGTTGCAGAGGTTTTTTATGATCTTGGGTATCGTATTAGTGACCATAGACCTATCATTAGTGATATTTCAATTCAAAAATAATCATGAAGCTTAGACTTCAACATGATACTTTTATCTCTATTTCAATTCTTCTATAAGCGTTAGATATATTTGAATTTATATCGAACTTTCGATTCCTTTCTTTAATTGGTATATAATTAACTTTCAATATAGATCTTTAAATATTATAATTCGGCTCACATAACTGTAGTGTTTCATATTTGCAATCAAGTTTATATTCTTGTATATATTTAATTTACATTATTTGATCTCCATATAATAAGATGCTATAATATTTCATTTTGATAAGGGACACATGATAAATAGAATACTTAAAAAGATGTTTAATACATCAAATATTTTATAAAGTAAGCACATTCTTAAAGGTGAATAGTTCTTTTATTGCTAATTTTGCCGATTCTGTGTTTTTTTTATGTAAATTAAAGAAAAAAAAATTAGCTATTTTGAATTTCAAAAATAAAGTGTATCATAATAATTTTATTTTTGGTATAAAATTAAAATTAATTAACATTTGTAAAAATTGAATTGAAAACTCAAATTCAGCTAAATAGAGTAAATTTTCATGATATTTAGGGTTCTAAAATAATAATAATACAATTATTTATATATACTTTCACCAAAAAAATACATATAATACCTAGTCAATATTTTTGAAATAATTATTATATAATCCTTAGCAGCTGATTACATAACGCTGGCTATACCCATTACATAATCCAAATTGTTTATTTTATATTTTTAGTATTACTAATTACCATTGTTTATTTATTGAAATGATTAACATTGTTCATGATTAACATTGTGACTTGATTACATTGATTAAATACACTGCTTTCAATTTACTTGTTATTTGTTATTTGCCACTGAATATAAATAGAATGGTAAACAAATCACCATTTGATCAATGATCATCAGACCCTTTTGCGATTACTCAATAAACAATAGATTCTTACTCAGCGGATTATCATGAGATCATGATGGAATAGTCACTATTTAATCAAACTAAAGATCTCAGGAGTCAGCGGCTAATTATAAATACAACGAATAATCCATGTGTTTTCAAGGGGTTCAATAGATTTCAAAATGTCATTATACCATAGCACAATAATATCAAAATGTATTTGATTTCAATATATTTATTCATTATATCATTATCATATTCAATTGCTTCACCAATATTGAAAAGAGATACTGAAACACCACATGTCAAATTATCAAATGGTCCAATCTCTGGTAAATATTTGGCAGAATATAATCAAGATGCTTATTTAGGTATCCCATATGCTGAACCACCATTAAACAATCTAAGATTTAAACCACCAATCTCCTTACAAAAAACATGGTCTGAAGTTCATCAATTTAATGAATATGGTGATGCTTGTTTCTCTGCAAGTGGTTCTGATTCAAATGGGTTAAAACAATCTGAAAATTGTCTTTCATTAAATATTATTAAACCTCATGGTGATCACAGTAACTTACCAGTTGTTATTTGGATTCATGGTGGTGCTTTTAGTGATGGTTCAAGTTCAACTCCAACTTATAATGGTTCTTTTATTGTTCAAAATTCAGTTGATATGGGGAAACCAATAATTTTTGTATCTATAAATTATAGATTAAATGGGTTTGGTTTTTTAAATTCCAAAGAAATTGTTGATAAAAAATGGACAAATATTGGTCTAAGAGATCAAATTAAAGCTGTTGAATGGATTAATGAAAATATTAAACAATTTGGTGGTAATCCAAATCATTTAATTTTATGGGGTGAATCTGCTGGTGCAAAATCTGTTGGTAGATTATTAAATAATAATAAATTTCTTGGATCTTATATAAAAGGTGCTATAATGGAAAGTGGTGCAAATGTTTTCGTTAATGTTCCAAAAGGTGTAACTTCTACAAATCAAGATAATTTTAATAATTTAGTTAAACATTTCAATTGTGGAAATGGTGATGTCTTGGAATGTTTACAAAAAGTGGATCCAAATGAATTACATGAAGCTTTTAAAACTTCAAATGGTATAATCTCCCAGGGTTTCAACTATCCAAGTATTGATAATGATATTGTTCCAGATTCAGGATATAATTCGGTTCAATCTGGTAAAACAACATGGAATGTTCCATTATTAATTGGTACAAATACAGATGAAGGTAGTATATTTACAGATGTTTCTATTGATAATTTACAAAATTCTAAAAATTACTTGTCAAAAACATTCCCAAATTTAAAAACTGAATCAATTAATAAACTTTTAAGTTTTTATACAGATGATCTTGATAGTTTAATTACACCAATTGATCAAAAACCTTATACAGATAAACCAATAAATTATCCATCAAATGTTAAATCCCAATATAAAACATTAGCAACATTAAATACAGATGTTTTATACGTTATGGCAACAAAATTGACTTCAAAAGCTTATATTAATTTAAAACAATCTGTTTATAAATATAGATTTAATTTACCAAAATTAGATACTCATGGTGAAGATTATTATAAAGGTTCATCTCATGGTATTGAAGTTCCTTATGTTTTCAATAATAAAATTTTATTAAAAAAAAATAATGATGTTAACCCTCAGGTTTATAAAATTTCAAATACTTTAGTTAAATTATGGATTTCTTTTATAAATGATTTAAATCCAAATCCACAAGGTAATGATGTTAAATTTGATATTGATGTACCAAATTGGCCAAACTATAATGATGAGAAACAAATTGTTTTCAATTTAAATGAATTTCATATTGAAGATGATACAAGAAGAAATAATCAATTTAATTTTATTAAAGATCATATTCATGAATTTGATGGATAAATTAATATTAACTATATTTATTTTATAATATAGCAGCTATTAAAATTGCTCAATATTAGCTTTAATTTTAATGATTTTTGAAAATAAAAATTAGGATCTTATATTGAAAATTTTATGAATATATATTTTTATTAAACATGATCATAAATCATAAGTGATCGACCAGAAACCCACGGTGACACAAAAGTAACATGAGCAAAAACCTAAATTTAGGATCTTATGTATGTAATGTATGTACGCAATTTAATTTAAACTTAATTCAAAATTTCATTAACACAAAGACGAATTGACACAAAGATGACTAGATCTTCATAATTTGTCGTTTTCTTATAGCTGATCTGATTACACGATATATATCCAATGCTACTAATTGTAAAATCAACGATCAACATCAACACATCTTCTTTATTTATATAAAGCCATCAATAGGGCCTAAGGTAGTTTGCAATATCTATATTATAAGTGCTTTAACATATAAAATTGTATATTATAGATATACATAATTATCGAGCGTAGTTAATAAATTTTGAACATGATAATATGATAATATTTCATTATATAGTAGTATATATATATTCTGCCCTTACCAACTCTCATAATCAATAACGGAATTCGGAACTATAACGGAAGCTAAGCTTTACCGATCGGTTTCACAGCCAAAAAAAAAAACACACATAAGCTTTAAAGTGATTGAAATTTTTGATACCTTCACTAGATTTTCGAAGCACCTAATTTAATTTAAGGGTTAATTCATAGTGTAATATTTCATACCTTATACCTGTAATTACCTCATTGTTTTTCGAATTTCAATTATAGATGTATAGATGAGCTTTCTGTCTATCTACGTTAAGTCGTTTATGTTAAATGCATTTCGTGCGTTTGAAAATGTTACCTTGAAGATCAATAATTTGCTCGTTTTCTCGAATCTCGATTCTCTAGACAGACCCTCGAGGCTCCAACATAAGATCAGTGTAAATAAATTGGTTAAACAAAGTACGCACAAAGATTGAAGATAAGGGATCACACAGAAATCTTAGACCAATTTGTTTTTCTGCTAATAAAAAACAGTACTACGTTGTCTTTCAGAGTTAGTATTTTTTCAGACTTTAATTCAATGCCCTCAACTTCAAGTCTTCAAGGCTTTTTAAAGCCCATTTTTCTTAATATAAGCAGTTGAGCGCATAGTAGATCTTTAGTGCTTCGTAAAATGAAACCCACATGAAAAGAGAATGATTTTTGGAGCTCTAATTAATCTGAAAGTCTCTCGATAGCTATTAACAACTTACAAGTGGTTGAAAAATACAAAATCATGGATACTTGAAAGTTGACTGATAGATCTTCATTTAAATGACAGTCTCAAAACAATTTGTAAACGTTTTGAAGCATACGTATTAGATTAAGGTTATCAAAAACCGGGATTGATGGGGAAAATATTATTTAAAATGTACTGTTTATGTCTGATAACTTCGTTGTGTTGGGTACTTGAAAGTTGATACTTGATGTATACAGTAATTAAGCTATTCTATCAACTAATTAACTCAACAAAATTATAGATTGATCTTAATTTACGAGAACGAATCTCTTCAATATGAACGACGAATAACAACACCAAGGAGACTATCTAAAGTACATATTTCCTTAAGCGTCACAGAGAATGATCAAGTATGTAAACTAAGAGGTATAAGCATTTTGAGTTTCAAATTTTAGGAAATGAAAAGCTAACTAATTTATTTGATGAAATTATATAATTCATCAGTGATGTTGTCTGAGATTTCGATGGTTCCATGTGATCCATGAATCATGATTTATACTTTTGGTTCATAACTGAGTCCTGTATTCAAGAGATACACTAAAAGCCGCCACTAAACTTGATAGTAGCTGTGGTGAACTTATCTAGTTCAATACTGGTAAATGCTAAACAGTTAAAACTTACGTTACCATTGATTTTACATTGGTCATGAAAACAAGCACCAGCGTAGCGCATTTTTGTTATTAGTTTACATTTGTACATTTGGTCTTTAAAGCAATAACGTGTTTTCTTGGTAGTTATTGCATGATAAGAGGCTTTAAGAGCCTATATATTCATAGATAGTTTCGGCTTTCAACAGATCTTGATTCTTGATGATACCACTTTTCATACTGTACCTCGAGAGACATCAAGCACGGGTTTTATGACCTAATGAACCTCTTTAATAACTCATACACCATAAGTTCATATCTCAACAATAGTGTTCAAATTAATGCTAAAAGGAAGGAAGGTGTTCTTTTAGATCTGAGTCCTGACTTTTGAAATCTTTAATATACTATGTAATATGTATGATGTTCTTCATTCAACAATACTCAAGATTACCGGGGGTTTCAGCTTTGATCATTTATGTATTGATTGTTGATCTTTCAATGTACGATGTATCTTCCATGTACAAAACAGTTGTTGAAACGAATTGTAAAATCGAAATTCAACGATTGTGGGACGTCTACATGAGGTAAAGTAGTAGTTTGAATTATAATAATGATTCACTTGTATAGTAGCATACTTTGGAAATGGTTACTACGTTCCTGAAAGGATTCAGCAAGGTACGCGTTGACATTGCAATGAATTTCAGAAGTGGGATTACTAAGTTTCTAGGCCCAATTTAAATTCAATTCACGAATCACCAGCTAAGAACAAGTTTATGTTCAGGTTCCAAATTTTATTTATAAAGGCGAAAGTTATTTCCATTGCGTCTGTTTTCATGCATAAAACGGTTCAAGCTTTATAATACAGCAGGTAGTAAATTGTAAATGTATGCGTTATTCTTCGTTTTAAAAGTCTCAAAAACTTGAGTAATTGTTCAATGAGAGGACTAAATATGGATTATACCGGGAATTTCATATAGTAAACAATTGAATATAAATAAGGAAGACCTTTGATTACAAGTCATGATTAGTTGAATATAATATGGGGTCTTCAAAAAGATTTACACACGTAGTACGTGAAGCTGTCGATTAATTTAATTATTAATGACGTCGCTTTCTTCGAACTTTTCGGATATATAAATAAAATACAGTGGTACACAGTAGATATTTTTCAAGTCTAACTAATAATTAACGTGTATATTAAAATCACTGAAGAAATATTATATATCAACATGGTACTCACTCCACGTTGTAATTCATTAACTAGTTATAAGTTCAAGAATATCAGTAGTACGTAGTACGTACGTCTTCAGTCCTCAGAACCTGATAATTCCATGGGAATTTTGAGTATTATAATTTATATACAAGCCTTATACAATTGCAATGTCATGAATTTGATATACTTAAAAGCCACTAACTTGTTTTGATCGTAACTCCATAACAGTGGCATTAATTTAGGCCTCACAAATAGTTTAAGGCCGTTTTAGGACTCTTATTGTTGAATCTCGTGGTCGGTGTCCAAGTGAACAGCTACTCATCGTCAATATTTATTCAAGTAAAAAACGCTTTGATTCTAGCGTACTCACTGATGTATATAGATACATTTCACTTGAATTCATGAGGCTTGAATATGATTATTTATCAATCAATAACGAATCGTGATGTTCATGGTAGTTGAATCTAAGGCGATGATGGTAACTGTAATATTATAATTACCTACACTACCCATCTCTCTGATTACAATCACATGTAACTTGTAAGACATCCAGATAAAGTTACGATTAATTCTCCAGAAACTGATGTACTATATATGCCTAGATCTACCTTAATTGTACAATTTTGTGAATGATGATATATCTGATTACACAAATTATCGTTCAAAGTGGACTCGAGTGGAATATCAACTTCCTTAGTAAGTGCTTGCAAATGTATCTATAGCTGGAGCCTGGCAGTTCTAAATGAAAAATCACATCGCGACAACGTATTTAAACGAGTCAAAGTATAGCCTATACTTTAGATCCATCTCATCACTGATCAGTACCTCAAGTAGGCGCCTACATAATTGTTCTGAAGAGTTCTAACTTTAACGCTTTAACGTCCCACACTGCCCGCGTACTAAACTAGCCGTTAAAATTTGTATCAATTAAAGCACTTGAATATAGTAGTTTTTGTATAGCTCAAGTGATATATGTTATATACAGGTACGTTATTCTATATTCTATAAATAAAAATCATGTGCAAATCAATATTTAACTTCATGACTTCATTGGAGCTTAATTTCTTACCATCTAGCTTATAAATCTATCTTGAATTCGAGATTCGAGTCTATAAAATAAAAAGAGACCCGGTTTCACCAGGGACCAAGCTTCTTTAAACAGCGAGATCCAGACTTTGGTAACCATATTTGACCAACCAACAAAACTATAATAAGAAGTTGTATGCTATAAGCTATATGCTATAATTTGCTTGGAGTCAGTAAGTTATTTTGATGGTACATTGTAATCATGAGATGGAAGATCAATAAGATCATTTAGGTGTTGGTAACTTGTTGATATCTTTGAAAAGCGAATTTCGTGCTTCAACAGACATGTTTGAAGCATTAAGGGCGAACCCTGTTTCATCATGAAACATATTTTAAATTTTGAGTATATAAGAGCAAAAGATCAAGTTCATACCTTTCCAAATTTTCAGCCAACCAGATGTTCTTTTGAAGGTAAACATGGGTGAATTTAAGCTAGAGTGACATGATAGGTAAAGATGCCTTATTATTAATAGTATAACTTCCTGACATTCCTTTTGAAAAGGAATGATTCCTTAGAGGTTTCTCATACTTTTAGTTATAACTTATCATGTACCTTATATGTATCGGGGAGTCTCCAGAGACTAGAAAGTTTCCCCTAGCGGGTCTACAGACCGATAGACCCACCAATACAGATCTCATGGACAGGTACATACCTAACAAAGTACATACTACATCGCACATTAACAAACAGACATCCTTTCGAAAGTCAAAGGAAGGAAATTCAATTAGCCCTTAAGAAGCTTTAAGTACCCTTTTTACAAAAATTTATACACTTTCATCAAGTTCACCAATTAACTATTAACTGTCAATTCTACCCAAAAAAAACTTTTGTCAAGTAAAGTCTGTTCCTGTCCAGAATCCATATAAAGTTCAAAGTTCAAACGCATATCCCAGGCAAAAGAAACCAAACAGGAACCTGAACCTGGAAACGCTAAGGTAAGTTGTAACCAAGACTCACATATTCGATCAAATAGTCAAAAGTTCAAAACTTACCAAACAAAAGTTATTTAACATTTTGAACATCCCAGAATTTCAACAACACAATTTTACAACTCAACTCCTACTACAACAACTACACTGGTCAAATAGCTTACATTTTTCAAATAAAACATTTCCATTAACACGCTCCCATTACCATATCGTTTAGCTTGTTCATTTTTCGTGTTCGTGTTTGCTTGTGAAAAAAAAATACCCATCACCGAAAAATCTATTAGACATCATCATCCCCTGGTAGTACTAGCTAGATTTAGACACATCATCCAAAATCTCAAGCAATAATTACTCTAATACCACAAACTTCCCAAAATAACACGTCCACCATACCAGACCCATCATTCCTGTCCAAAATATCAACACCATTATAAATTGTTTCCATAGCCCCTGTGACTGAAAGTGAAGGTTTTCAATCTCGGTACCTGAAAGAAGCTATTTTTAATTCACACAAGGCGTGTATAACAACAGAAGGAAGTACCATTTACACATTAAGAAGAGACTTTAAGATTTCATTATAAGATAAAATAATATTACAAGATGACAAATACTTTACCTTCAGTGAAAAAGAAGATTAAAGGAAGAACATTCCAATGTACTGGATATCCAGATTGTCATATGACTTTCACAAGATCAGAACATTTAGCAAGACATATAAGAAAACATACTGGTGAAAGACCTTTTGAATGTGTTCATTGCGCAAGAAAATTTTCAAGATTGGATAATTTAAGACAACATAAACAAACTGTTCATGCTCATGAACCTGAAGTATTGAATGGTAAAATACGTCCAAATGAAATTAGTGAAAATAATGAACTTCAACATCCTCAAATAAATGAACCTGAACATTATCAAAGTAATAATAATGGAAATGATCTTCATGAAAATAACAAGAATTTTTATCAACATCAATCAGATTCAAATTCATCAACAAATTTACCAGATGCTGCAACTAATTTATTAAGACCTACACAATTCAGATCTAAACATAGACCAAGACCTATTGCATTACCATCAAGAAAAACTATATATAATGATGCTCCTTACACAGTTCCAACTCCAAGATCTGCTACATCAACTTCAAATCATTTATTATTAAGCCCCATTTCTCCTGCAAATTCTATTCATCAATTTAATTCAAATTATCAAAATTCTTCATCTGCATTACCTTCAGTACAATTTTTAACATCAAATGGATCAGGCTCAACTGGTGATAGTTTAATAAGTCCTTATAATTCAAGTTTTAGTTCAAATATTTCGAATGCAAATACACCAACTAATTCATCATTTGATTCATCTGCAAGAACTCCAACAAATCATTCATTTACATTTGGTAAACCTTTACAATCTTCTTATATGACTTCTTATGATCATAATTTACATACACAACCACAATATGCCCAATATTCACAACCAGCACATTTACAACAACAAACCCAACAGCAAACTCAACAATCAAACCAATCATCACAACAACAACAACAGATCTCACAAACACAAACACAATCACAACACAATCCATCTTCTACACATTCTTCAACATCATCAACATCTTCACAACAACAACCACAACGTCGTTCTTGGTTAAATAATGTATTAAATAATGAAACAAATTCATATGCACATCAATCATCAAATTCATCAAGTTCTAATAATAATCAATCAAGTTCAACTCCAATGTATTCATATCAATATCAACCAATTTCAAATCCAAAGATTTCACATGATCGTCAACCTTCAAATGATTTACAACAAAATAATAGAGTACGGATTGAAAATTTATTAAATTCATCATCAAAATCATCACCAAATTCAAATAAACATTCTAATCATCATGAACAAATTCATCATCATGGCGAAAAAGAAAGAGTTAAATTACCTAATGTTAAAAACCTTGGAATAGATATATCCAAGAATTAATGATACACATAATTGTTTTTTTTAACAATCAAACACACATAAACACATATACATATATTATTACATTTTTGTTCCTTCTTAGTTCTAGTTATATCACCCTAGAACCAATTTTCACATTCATACAAGTTTATATTTAATCGTTTTTATTCCATTTTTTTTATTTCAATTGTTTCGTTTATAAACCTTTGTGCTTTTTAATTATCATTTTGTCATGTCCCTTGAAATGTTGTTACATAGATTTTATATTTAATTCCCATTCATAATTTTATAAAATGTTTTATAAAATATAATTTAATTGTAGACGTGTATAACTTATTACCGCATTGGGCAGTCTAGAAATACGGTGATGTCACTTTTCTTTTTCCTGGCTGGTGATGCCGGTTCGCGCACGTTTGCCAGTTGAAATTCAAAATTGTCAGATAACCAACCACATTTAAATCTCAAAAGTTCCCAATCGAAAGGGATAGAAATAACCAAGTATTAAAAAACCAACTACAAACTAATCAGAAAACTCAAGCTATAAACAAACACACACACACAAATAAACTAGATCAACTATTTGCATTAAATCAATCAGCTCATCGACTAATTTAACCTTAATTTGAGAGAGAAAACCATTGCAGATCTCGGATAACACTTAAATTATTCTCGAAAAACACAAGGGGTAGGTTCAATTTTAAGACATCAAAACTAATGAATCGAACTTTTAAAAGTGATTAATGAGAAACTAACATAGACCATATAGAAACTTTCCATTAAACTCACACTCACAAGTATCCAAAGATTCATAATGACCACATTTTATAGTCAAAATAGACCTTTAGGTACCCAAACAACAACAAATCAATCATCGTTACCTGGTCAACAATCATCAATTCAACAACAACAACAAACTCAACAAAACAATTTATATCAACAATCTAATTATGATTTCTCTCCATTAGCTAACCAAGTTTACCCTTATAATGGTTCAAACCCAAGTTCAAACGGTTCAAATGGGTTAGCAAGTGCAGTATCTGTTGGTTCAAATGGTTCAAATGGTAATGGTTACATTTATAACAACTCACCTTTAAATAACAATGCTACTTTAAGTCAACCAAGTTCATCTGCTTATAATAATTTGAACTTATCAATTAGAAGTACTGGACAAGGTGTTTATCCAACACCAAGAGCTTCAAATTCACCAAATTTAAATTTTGCCTCTTTATATTCATCAAGAGCAAGATTTCATGCATCAAAAGGATTCGATTTAGAAGATGATTTAGAATTTTGTCCAGAGATTCATGAACATCATGCTGTTCAACATCATAGATTTAATCCTTATACTTCACATACTTTTAGTCCAAAAAATTCCCCTTCAACTATTGCAGTTGATACAACATCACCAATTACGAGAAAAGATTATACAACAACTAATGAAAGCCCAAAGAATATCACACCAAGAGCTAAAAAAGTTTTAGAAATTGTTAACCCTGCAACTGGATTAAGAGTTTCTTCACCAGCTCCTTATAAATGAACGTTTTATGACCCCCATATACACTTATTATTATTTTTTAGAATTTGACAACAGGTCTTGTTTTGTTCTTTACATTTTTTAATTAAATTTTTACATACTCATTTTTTTATATATATTTATCGTTTAATCTCTCTCAGATTTATTTTTAATGAAATTTTATTACTCATATCATATTATACTTAATGAACAAACTCATACATCTATATTTTAGATCAATCATCATTATGACATGCACTTTTATATTTTGTTTTCATTTTTAGATCATGTTTTATTGTTATGTCATATATTGTTTATAAAGACCGTTGTCATAAGATACCAATTTAAATGCTTTTTCAGTTATTCTATATATTGTTTTATATGCTTATATTATACATAATCATGATTTTCTCTTAACAATTGTAATACTGATATAAAATTTGGCTATACTGATTACAAACCACTTACATAATCACAGGGTAACTATTTTACGAAGCGCGCACGCAGACCCGCGAATTTCTATACATTGCAAAAAGTGCATCACAGCTTTTTAATGACAGTTGAAATAAAATATTAAGGTACTGCAAACCATTAATAACCAATTCAAATTTGTATTATATTATCAATCAGGATGGATTTGAGAAACTTGTTAGGGCCTTCAGATTCAGGTGCTCAACCGGTAAAAGAAGAGAAAAAGGAACCACAACAGACCCCCAACAATAACAACAATGACCGTCCAGAATTAAAACATAGATATTCATCAATTAGCAGTTTAGTAAACAATGACGATGATGGTCAAAATTTATCATCTCCTTCATCAAGCATAATACATCCAATGAATTCACCGGTGCTACCTTCCAAACTACCGCCACAAGGTTCCAATCCAGTTACACCTGGTAGTAAACCAATTGATTTGATCAAAGCGCGTAGTAGTATTACAAGTTTAACAAATGAAAAAGATGTTGATGTTGATGGTAAAGAAACTCCAAGTATTGCTAGAAGATTGTCATATGAAGTATCAACAAGTGAATCAAGCTCTCCTGCTTTGCCTAAGAAAACTATTCCTAGACAACCTTCATTACAAGATGTGATGAATACTGATAAGCCAATTGAATTTGAAGAACCTCAATATAAAGAACCTGAAGAAGAAAAACAACAAAATATTCAATCCAATTCTCAAAACTCTCAAAAATTGGAAAGTTCACCAAAAGTTTTATCTCCAAAATCTGCTAAAAAGGAAAAACCATCTTCACCAAAACGTTCACCTTCAAGATCACCAACAACTAAGAGAAAACAAACTGCATCTAAACCTCAATCACCAAGAAACAGTGGGAACATTCAAAACAATAATCATCACCATCATCCTGCAACAATTGATGATGAATTATCAAAATTGAAATCAATTGAAAAACAAAAACCTAAAGTGAAAGGTAAACCAAGACGTTATGAACAACCTCCGATTTGGGCAAGAAAATGGAAACATTTAGCTGAAGAACAACCAGGTGATTATACTGAAGGTAATGGTCAATCCAGTAGAAATACTTTCAATAAAGCCGTTTCTATAACTGGTGTTAAACCATATAATGATATAACAAGAAGAATAACAAATTGGATTTATGCACAAATACATTCAACTCCAAAAGAATTACGTCAATATTTAGAATTAGAAACTAAATTTGGTAGAATTTGGGATAAAACTACAGATAGAAGAGTTCAATTACCTGTAACAACAGAATCTATATTAGATGATGGATTTGCATTACAATGTACATTTAAAACAGGTGTTGATAAAGATCATTTTGAAAGATTAAAGAAATTTTTAATCAATTTAACAAAACTTCATAAAGATAATTTTAAAACGGTTAAATTTGATCAAATAGATAGACAATATAGGGAAGCTCAAAGAAATCAAATGCCAAAATTTTATAGATTAACAACTGATAAAAGTACTCAAAGAATTGTTCAAAATATTGAAAAAAGAAAATTAGCAAGTTTATTTATTCATAATCCTGATCAAATATTTGATTTTAGATTAACAATGAGTATTGAATTACCAAGTAATGAAAATCCTGCAAGATTTCAAGATGTTACACCAGAATCTGAAAGATCTAAAAGAAGAACTTCAATTTTCCATGATTTAACTGCATCAAGATTTGATATTACAGATGTTCAACAAAGATTAAAAGGTAGAAATCAACAAGAACAAGAATCTTTAGAATTAGAAATTGAAATTGATATCAAAAAATTAGTTTCATCTTATGAAAAATTAGAAACTGATAGCTTTACATTTGAAGATATGTCTGAAACGTTTATGGATAATGCTAGAATTTTAAATAGAGAATTGTTAAAACCTGGGAAATGAATCCAAATGCTTCAAAAATCTGATGAATTTGTTTTTTATCCCTTTGAATAAAGGGTTGTATCTAATATATATATATAGAAGAATAATGATGACAATGTGAAATTAAAATATGCAAACAATTGAACTGTAGCTGTCTCTATATATGTATATGTATAATCATATCAGGTGGTTCATTTATAATCTTTATAAATCCCTAAAATATATGCTAATCTTGTAACAACTAAATCGATAGCCATATTTATACTATCTCTTGCTAAATCAACTTTTGAACCATCAACTTCATGCCATGAAATTGGAACTTCTTTAATTGGAATTTGTTTTCTTATAGCTAAGATTAAAATTTCAACATCAAATATCCAACCTTCAGTATGCATATATGGGAAAATTTTTAAAATTGCTGATCTATTAAATAATTTAAATCCACATTGTGTATCTTTAATATCTCTTATTCCAAAAATGAAAACTAATGTATGTAAACTATACATTAAGAAATTTCTTATAAAAGATCTCTTAACGACAGCATCTGAATCAACCATATGAGCTCTTGATCCAATTGCAAGGGCTGGTGAATCACCTGCTGATTGTATACTTTTAATTAATTGTTCAACATCACTAAATTTAGAAGCACCATCTGCATCTGCAAAGATGGCATATTTACCACGAACATGTTGTATACCATGTGTAACAGCACCACCTTTCCCCCTATTCTTGACTAATTTTACAATTCTTAATTGACCTTTTTGTAATTTAAAATAATTTAAACCTAAATCTAATGCATATTCAGCAGTACCATCTTTTGAACCATCATCAACAATTATAATTTCAAATTTATCATCATATGTCTTGTATAAATGAGAAATTGCATCTTCTAACATGATTTTCAATCTCTTAGTTTCATTATAACATGGAATAACAACACTTAACTCTATATCATCTTTAATTTCTAAATCACCACGAATTGGTAAATCATACTTTACTATATCTTCACCCTTAGAATCTATTGTTATATATTGTAATTCTGATACATGTGGAGCTCGAGGCTTATGTGAAAATATTATAATTGTAGAATAAATCTATCGATTCTAGTTAGTATCAAAGAAACCTCTTTAAAATATTCCATTCCAAAGCTTTGAAAAAGCGTGTAATGAAGAAACAAAACATTCAATCTTCAACTTACAATTATCACCAATGTCACTATCGCAGCAACAGCATAGTATCCCAAAGTAGTCACTTCAACCATCTCTCCAAGCGCTCCAAATATTTCCTTTCAAAACTCTTTTATCAACAAAATCTAATTGAATATAAGTTTATAATATTAGAAAAACTTGAAATCTGTTAATTTTGAAATGTCAACATCAACGACGGTTTTTTTCGCAATTTTGCAAAACACGAGTTTTAACTTTTTTTTGGCGTAGTACCGCTAATCTTTTATGCCAAAAATTTCCGAAATTTCCTAAAATAGATTGCAAAGAATAAACAATAAAACGTCAAAATCAAAAACACTACAAGATATCAAGTTTTATAAATATATTAGTACAATTAAGAAATGAATCTATATATGTATAGTGTATGCAAATGCTATGATTAAAAAATGTGAACAAAAAAACCTAAAAATGTTGAAAAAAACAGAAGAAAAATTAACCAAAAATTTAACTAAATTGTACCTATGATGTAAAACCAATATAGTAAAGAAAATCATTATATAAATCATTAAAACCTAAAGAACCTAATCATTTTGAAACTTGTTCTTCATTATCCATTGAACTTAATTTTGTATGTTCACTTAACCAATCAGATGTATGATCAACAGTTTCTGGAGAAGAAGTATTAACATCTTGAGTATTTAAATTAAAAGGTGATGAGGGCATCATTGAGACTTTTAAATTTGATTCTTTTTGATCTATAGAATTTGAATCTTTATGATTTAACCCATTATTTGATTCATTAACTTGTGGTAATGGTTGAGAAGGTGGTGTATCATCTTCACAAGGTAATGTATTACAAGTTGCTAAATCTCTTGGAGTATTGTCAAAATCTTTTGGTGTTATTGATGAATCTTGTTGATCTTGATCTTTTGGAGTTGGTTCGAAAAATTCATTAAGCCATTCATTATTTGGAGTTGTGGAATTTATATTATTCATATTTGGTGGTACACCACTAAATGATTTAATTAACATTTTTTCAAATGAATTTTGTCTTGATAATTTTTGAATTGAAATTGGTGGTATATTTTCTTTATCTTCTGTATTTAAAATTTGTGGAGTTCTTTTTTGTTGTGGTAATGGATCTATATCTGTCATTGGACCAAAATTAAAATCTAAATCACTACTAACCATATCTTGAAATTCTTCAACTGGATCTGATGAAGTTTGTTCATGTTTCATTGAATGTAATTTAGGTCCATTATCCAATTGTTGTTGTTGTTGTTGAGGATTATTTGAACTATTATTCAAATCTTTTGAATCTTTTTTAGTATATTTTGCAGAAGATGGTTTTAATTCATTATTATTATTTGAATTATTATAATAATTCTTTGGTCTTTGAGATCCTTTATCTAATAGATAAATATAACAAGTATTACAATACATTCCTCTTTTAGATTCTTCTTCAGTATCAAAATATCTCCAAACTGGAGCTGAAACAGTTTGACAATTGAAACATTCTGGAATATTTTTTGGAATTTCTTTAAAAGTTGATAAAGTTGGAGCAGCAGGTGAAGATTTGATTGAATTTGATTGAGTTTGATTTTTAGATTGAGTTTTTGTTGTATTAGATTTTGTTTGCTTTTTAGATCTTGATTTTTTTGTAGTTGAAGAATTTGATTTTGATTCTTTCGAATTAAATTTTTTATTATCAGAACTTATAAAATTTGGAGCAAATCTATTTGATGGTGCAACTGTTATTGGTTTGGTAACATTTCCATCTAATCCATCAACTTGGAAAGAATAATTAGTTCTATGTTGTTTAATTTCATCAGCTTGCCTTATTTGACCTGCAATTGTTGAAGCTGGAAAGACTTTAGCTGAAGGAGGGAAATAACCCATTGATGCTAAATGTGAAGAGTGAAGTTGATTTAAAGGTTGATTAAAAGCTGGTAATGATTGAGTTCTTGAAGCTTTAACAGCTGAATTTGTTGATGAAGATGAGGCCATTTGTTTAGATTTTTTAGTTGATGAATGATCATAAATTTGTGGTTTCTGTTGAGGAATTTGGAAAGTTGATAATTCTGGATAAACTGGTGAAGTTGAACTATTGACATTATTTGGACTTTGATTATAAATTTCATCATTTTTTCTTTTAGATCCTATACTTTGTTGTTGAGGAATTTGACCTTGTGATTGTCGTTGTTGTTGAGATGGTTGTAGTTGTTGCTGTTGTTGAGATTGTTGTTGTTGCTGTTGCTGTTGTTGAGGTTGATTATTATTATTATTTGATCTTTTTGAAACAACTCTTGCTAATCTTAATTTGATTTCTAAAGTTTCAGAACTGTTTTTACTTAATAGAGCAGCAAAATTTGAACAAACTCTACCAGGAATCAAAGTTTCATCATCATCAAAGTCCATTGTATCTTGTTGTTGACCTAATAAAATTTTATGAAATAAACCATAACCAACAAAAGGTTCATCTTCTTCAGTTATATCTTTAACATAAACAGAATAATCTATAGAATCATCAACAAATAATTCAGGACTTGATTTTTGAATTGGTTGTAGCACCTCTTTCAATGAAACAACACCAAGAGTCATTAAATTTCTTTGACCAGGAATTGGCATAGTTAAAGTTTTAACATTTAATATATTACTTGATCTTGCTAAAAATGTATTATCTTCTAAAGTGTAAAGAATTTTCAACTTCATTCTTCTAAACTGACCTTGATTTTGATCTTCATGATGTTCAAATGGCATTTCAGGTAATGAAGGCATATGACAAGCGCGCATGTTGATGTTGTTGTTGTATAATGATTATTGTATTAAGATGTTCTGAAACAATATTATAATTGAAAGCCTAGTTTGATTGAAATGTTTGCCACTGAATTGGGAGTATAAATAAACACCGTGACTTTTGTGAATTAGATTAATGAAAAGATTGACTGAATAGAGCGCGTGAAGTATGGGAAACTATTGCTTATATGAAATAGTGTTTATATGATCTTGTCTGTTGAATGTTCCCCTTCAGCTCAGGTCTAATATGCTCTATGGTGATTATTATGTTGTATGAGATGATATGTGAATGAAGTATCTGAACAGAATTTGATGAAGTTTATGAAAGAAAGATAAAAGTCAAAACTAAAAGTTCAAAGTTCATGTCAAAATTCAGATTTCATTATAAACAACCAGAAACAAAATTGGTGACGGAGTGCGCGTACCGTGGCTCTTTTCTTAAAATTGAATTTTAGCGCGTCTCGCGATTTTGTGGATTTCGCGATTTTATTTTGTAGCGCGTTTCTTGTTCATTTTGGTGATTTTGGTGATTTTGAATTTTGTAGGGTTTTTGATGATTTGAATATTTGATGAAGAGTGAGATTTGTGATTGTAAGATGGCTTTGTGGAACAGTATACAACCTGGTTTTATATTGTTACATCGTTATAATAGTGTATCATAATCAATCTACTGATTCCTATACAAAGTTCAAACTATAGATCTGAAACGTCTTTTAGTACATGTCTTACTCTCATTAAGATTAAATTTAATTGTCTAACGTCGAACATTGGCAATAGAAGATGGTGTTCGTATGACCACTGTTATAATTTATGAAGATGATGTACTCTATACTAGTATATACTCCAAATACTTTTTATATGCCACAATAAATAAGTTTAGTAACTAGTTCAAAACTTTTAATACCACGGAAGTCATGGCTCAATCGAGTAATCATCAACCGTTTTCTGGAGCTTTTTTTCCCATGCTTTGTTTTTCCGTTCCAGCCAGAATGGTTACCTGCAAGAGTACAACTTACAGGGTCCTAGATTCCAAAGACATCCATCAAGACATCCTAAAGAGTTAAAATGCCCATAAACTCAGTCACAAACTTGACTCGATTGTATCTCCCGTTGGACGCCCAGACCTGTATCTTCTCGTATAAAACTATGCCAATTAGAACCTTTTAGCTTAAGCTTAATTATGAAAGAGTTTGAATTTGCAAATTGCGTCTATTTCGGGCTTTGCAGATGAAGCTGATGGAAAAGATAAAAATTTTTCTGTTGATCGCTTAAAAGACATACATGTGAATTTAACTGGTTCAAATTTCAGACAATTTATAAACTTGGATCGTTTAGTTAACAGCTTGTAAATCATTTGAAATACCACAGGAAATTAAATCAAATGTATGTCAAAAATTGTATGGTATACAATGATCAGAGGTTGAGAATCGAGATTCGTTTAGACATCATGATTAAAAATGTTACCAACATTGAGTAGACCTAGATAACGAACGAGGATCAAGAATCAAGTCAACTTCAACTATCTATACAGTTTCAACTCTCGAGAGTCGATGCCACAAATCTATGGAAATTAAGACTTAAACCCATGCCGTACTTACAAATCTGTATGATTTGTACGTCTTATTTCAAAGCTATAAGCATCGAAGGGCATTAATTTGTGACAAATAACATGCACTATAACCTCTAGATATATGCCGAAATATGATCTAGATTATATGAGCTACGTAACTATAACGTAACTACTAACTTGTTGTAACTTGTATCTTGGAGTTAATGCTCATTTCAAGTGGATATGTACCAGCTATATCTATACAATTCTTTGAAAACGATTCAAATTATATGTAATATTGATTTGCAATATATAGGCTATAGAACTGTTAAGTTAGACCAACATCACAACATCACCGTTGGCCTCGAAAACTAATTACCACTTCGCTACAATTCTTGACAATGGATATTCATGGATCATTAAACCAAACGAGTGCTATATATTATAATAGCTTATACGTACTTTCTTATAAGCCCGTCCCAACACATCAAGATTCAAGACTCAACAAATGACACAATAATATTAGACTAAGTTAATGATCAACTCGATTCTTTTTTTCTTTTAGCTGTTTTCTTCGTTTCTTTGTTGAAATTTTCCAAATTGTGACTCGTTAAACTTAATTGCCAATTTATGTCCAATGTCCCCAAAGTTGATTGGATTTTGTTGTTGGAGGAATTGACGAATTGAAGGCATTTGCGGTGCTTTTGTCCGCATTGTCCGGGAAAAGTTTTTGAAAAATTTTTATCTGATGCGATCTAATCGATTCCATCAATCGAGAAAATTTGGTGGGATTTAGAGGTTTGGAGGGGGTTAACTATTTACACAAAGATGGTATAAGCAAGGCAATTACTAGAATAAAATCAGTAACACTAGGGCTATATATCCATACCAATTTCCCCTAACAAAACCGCACTCCCACACACAATACCACCAGTATAACCTCCAGAGTAAATGTCCCGCGCCCTCCATTGTAATTGGCTGCTGATGGAATAGATAATTTTATAACCCAAGCGATCACGGCCAATTTCCCAAAAATTCTTTGAAAAAACTTCTTTTCGTCCCGGTTCCCAAGGTTGTCGATATAAATAAATTATCAATTCCATCAGTTTTTTATCTTTTCAATCTTTCCACAATGATTTTTCAAATTTAATCTCCAAAGAAACCATCAAAAAAGTGTACAATAAGTTTGGAATTCCACTATACATTAAGTACAGATTATAGATCCATACAATACTCAATTGAAGGGAAAATATTACCTAGATCCTCAAAGCTTGATAGTTCTCTATATTATTATACCTCCTATTCCGGGACCCTTCTTATATACATACATATATCAAAATGAGTTACAACAGTGATAAAATTACAACAAATGAAGAAATCTTGGAAGCTTTAAATCCAGTACCAAATTTCAAAAATAGAGATGATATTAAACCTTGGATTCATGAAAATTTAGATTCAAGAGGTATAAATTTAGTCATTGAAAGATCTGATGCTTCAAAAGTTGTTTTCAAATGTAAAAATCTTTATAGAAAATCTTCAACTCCAAGATCAACAACAACAAAAATCATTAATGGGAAACAAGTTGTTAAAAGAGTTAGAAGATCAATACCTGAAGATTCTTGTCCTTTTAGATTAAGAGTTAGTTATTCTGTTAAATATAAAAATTGGTCTGTCAATATTATTAAACATGAACATAATTTATCACTTTGTTCAAATTTTGGTCAAGGTCAACCTTCTCCAATAGATCATGCTGCTGTTAATAATGCAAGACAATATGGGAATCAATCTGTTAGACCAATGTTATCAAATAACTCATCATATTATTCAACTTCAGGTTCCATTCATACTGGTGGTTCTTCATCAAATGCACCAAGTCCATTATCTTCAAGTTATACTGCATCTCCAGCTTTTACAACTACTCCATATTCAAATTCTGGTACACCAATAACTTCAACTTCTCATGATTTATTAGCTGATTATGAAATTCCAACTACATTTAGAAGATCTCAATTATATAATGAAATTGATCCATTAGATCAAATTTCAAATTCTAATACTGGAACATCTTCATCAACAAATCATGATTTAAGTTCTTTACATGATGAATTAAATTTTGTTTATTCAAATAATCATAGTGACAATGAAGCATTTGCCAAAAATTTAGATGAATTTCAAGATTTATTAAATGACCAAACTCCTAAACAACAACAACAACATGAACCAAGAATTGGAGGTTCATCATCTCATCAATTATCTCAACAACAATTACCATCCCCATCACCACCTACAACAGATCATATAACTTCACAATTCCAATTATTTGATGATTCACCATTTAATAAATTTTATGAACATCCATCTCATCAACCTATTCAACCTAAACCTCAAACTCATCAACAAGTATCAAATACATCATCTCCATCACAAAACTCACCATTTTCACCATCACAACAAAATAATAATTCGTTAAATATTAAACAAGAAGATGCTCAAGAAAATGATCCATTAATGTATTTATTAAGTTCAACAAATCAATCTTATACTTTTGAAGAATTAGAATCTTTGGATAAAGCTATGGGTATTGATGCTAATGATAAGATCTTGATGTCTATGTTTCAAGGTATCTAAGTGATCCCTTTTTATGAGTTTATGAATTTGATGAATTTGATGATGATGATGTGGGTATGGTTCATGTCAGTATAGAATGATTTTATTTGATCAATGGTTTATGAGGGTTTCTTTTCCTGTTTTTTTTATTAATGATTGCTTATATGATCTATTTCAAAATATATCTTATTAATGTTTGTGTTATATATGATAGCTGTTTATATGTTTTAATGTCAAATCTTGTTTAATGTTTTCTTGAAGAAATACAAGATAAAAAAAGTTTTTAATGTACATGATGTTTATACCAAATAATCTGAGTTTTGTAGTTTGAGATCTTACACATATTTAAACATAACTTTCATTTTATAAAACAAATTTTAATTTAAACAACATACTATATAATTTCTGAATTTGTATAAAAAAAAACCAAAGAAAGTGTCAATCAATCAAAACTCTATATAAATTATGGTAGAAATCTAAGCAATACCATTCAATACAGTTTCAGCTAATTCTTCATCATCAGCTTTAACGATAGCTTTTAAAGTAACACCAGTTTTAGCACTTTTAACAAATTTAATAAAAGCACCAATTCTATCACCATTAATAGTTTTACCAAATAATTTTAATGAATGTGAACTTTCATTAATAACTTGACCACCTTCAATTGCACCTAATGATAATACTTCAATTAATGAATCAATAGTTTCTTGAATTGAATTACTTGATAATTGGAAAGTACCTATACTTTCATTAATTAATTCATCAAATGCTAAATCAAAATTACCAACATATGATGGTAAAATAAAATCTCCTGGTGTTAATGATAAATCTTCAATTTGATATTCATCTTCAAATCCAGCATCATCAAATGGTTCAAAAGTATTTGGATCACATTCTTTTGATGTAAATGATAAAGTATTTGTAAAATCAGTGGTGATTAATTTTGTTGATTCAGGTCTTGTAAATGAAACATAAACTGTACCTTTACCATGTGGTGGTAATTTATCAATTGATAAAATGAATTCTTCAACTAATTCCTCGGATTCAGGTTGTGAAACAACTGAAACCATTTCTAATAATGAATCTTCTAATGTATTTTCAATATTATATTGTAAAACTATATGTTCTTCAAAAATATGTTTAACAACTTCAACAATAAATTCAGTTTCTTTTTCAGTTAATGGTAAAATTGATGATGAATGTAAAACTGAACCATAATTTTGGAATTCTTCAATATTGTTTAATTCTTGAATATAATGTTGTTTAGATAATTCTGCATTTTGATCATCTTCAAGATGTGTTTGATTAATTTTATCATCAACATCTGCTTTAATTGCATTTCTTGATTTTGATTCTTCTTCAACTTTATTAGTTTTATTTTTCAATTGTATAATTTTCAATTCATCTTCAGAAATTTTTGGAATTGATGTAATATCAAATGGTGTAACAAAATTTGATTGATCTCCACTAATATAAGTTTGTAATTTACTTTCTAATATTGATAAATCATAAGTATATGATGGTTTAGTTAATTCCACAATTGATTGTGATTTAGTTTCTTCATAATTTTCCAAGAATTTTAATGAAATAATAGCACGATCTCTAACTTCATCATCAACATCATTAACAATTCTTTGTAATAAAATTTTAATTGATTTATTAATTGTAGAATCAATTAATGCAAATTTTGATAATGAAATAACTGCAGCTGATCTAATAATTGAATTTTCTAAAACAACTCTATTATAAATATGTCTAATATATAAAGTTGGATTTGAAGTTTTTGGACCTTCATTACCTAATAAGTTTAATATTCTAACACTTAATTCAGTAAATTCACAATCTTCAATAAATTCACATAAATTTTCTAATGCTAAATCTCTAGATTCTGGAACAAAATAAATTAAATCAAATAATGCTTCAACAATGGAATTTTTAAATTCAAATCCACCATCATCTTTTAAGATATCAACAAGGAATAATAACATTGATTTATAATTTTGTGGGAATTTTAATGATAGAGTTTTAATTGCATCAATAATAATGATTTTAAATTCATCAGAAATATCATTAATAAATTTAGAAATTGTACTAATTAATCTTTCAATGTTATCAGAAGTACCAGTCTTCAATAAAGTTGTAATAGCATAAGTTGCAATTGATCTATTTGGATCATTAATTAAAGATTCCAATTCATTATTAACAGCAACAATTCTTTCAGGATTTTTCAAAGATAATCTATTCAAAATTCTAACAGCAGCAAATCTTGAAACAACTTTTGGAGCAGTTAATAAGAATTGTAATCTTAAAACAGCACTTGCAAATTGTTCATTTGTAACAGGTAATGAGACAACAACTTTAATAGCTTCTAAATTAACAGAATGATGTCTATCATTTAACCAATCCTGTAGTAATGGGAAAAATGATGAAATTAATGAAGAATCATTTTGTAAAATTTCATTAACATAACGAATTAATTGACAAATTGCTAAAGGATTTCTTAAATTTTTAGAATATTGTTGAATAATTTTTCTTAATGCCATTTTATCATGATTTCTTAAAGTATATAATAAACTTAAAGCATGATATTGAGTGATTAAAGAATCATTAACAAAGACTTCATTAGTTGAAGGGAATGATTTTAATGCTAAGACAGCTTCTTGAGTTTCATTTGTCCATCTTTTAACAACATCTTTTGCAACTGGTAACAGATGATATGAACTAACTAAAGCAGCAGATGAAACAGATGGATGTTTATCAACAATAGCAGTTTTCATCAATCTTTCAGTAGCATGAACAGTTGATCCATCAAGGACTCTAGCTAAAGTTCTAATGGCATTTGGTTTATAAATGATATCACCATTTTGAACATCTTTCATAATTGATGAAGTAACCATTAATACATCATCTGAAATTGCAGATAATTCTTTAATAGCCAAATAAACAATTTGTCTTAATGATGAATCTTTATGTTGAAATAATTTTGAAATTGAAAAAAATAAAGTTGTTGCTTCAGTTTTTGGGAAAGTTTCACCACTATATAATAATCTTAATAATCTTGCAATTAAAGTACGTGATTTTTTAGCATCAACTGGTGAAGCATTGAAAGCTCTTAAACAATCTTGGAAAATGGTCATCTTGTCAGGAATTGCACCTGACTCGACATCTTCAAATTTCTTATAAGTATGTGTAGACATCCTCAATTACCACCTGTTTTGATTAATCTGAATATTATGTTATCTGATATATTTTTTGATCTAGCTGCAACAAAGCCTATTGAAAAGACAAAAACAACACACAAAACCGTAATGTAGCTAATGTAACACCAAACGTCAATCAATGGTCCCAGAACAACTCAAACCAGTGTAATTCCTTATGAGTTCTGTTGCAATTGCTTTGTTGTTGTTTTGAATCTGATCTCGTTTCGTTCTTGATATTCGTGTCCAATATTGAATTTGAAAAACCATTCGCGAACTTTCCTTCCCGCGAAACGACCGGGTAAAATTCAGGGATTTAACACTGGTACTCAGATAGCGCGATTTTTACTATGGGAAAACCAAATTCGCTAACAAAAAAATGACAAAATCAATTTTGAAGTTGAAAATAAAAATTTGAAATTTTTAAGATTTTCGAAAAATTTAAAGAAATTCGCTAAGATTTATGGTGTATTGACATAAAATGTAGGATTACCGTCAACTTATGAAAGTGTTTACTTCAAAATTTGACTTATATGATCTTTAATACCTAAGGTATCTTCATGTTGAATTTCAAGCTTCAATTCGTTTTACTTGTTGTGTTATAAGGTGATTTATCACAATTCGGCATTTTGGTATTCTTCAAAGTCTCGGGATTTTAGATAAGTCCTCTGAATATAGTAAACTTCAAATATGAATCACAAGGAATTGAACACTTCAATTCACTAACTGTTTTCGAATATATGATTGTGAGCCAATGAATATATATACCTATGAGTTTCGAGTGAAAAAAACAATTGCTAGTAGATCCTATTCTACTCTGAAAACAAAACCTTTATTCAAAAATGGGCTCACTTGATGACTCGATTTCTCAGAATTGAAAGTGTTAAAACTCATAGGATTGTCACATACAGGTAATATTGGCAATGAAGAGTTTGTCTATTTTTCTCTTATAAAATGTAAATGATGTTGAAGTATTGATAACTCAATTTAAAAACATGACCTTTGATCAAAATGTGTCAAAAAATCTCAAGTCTTCTCCAGAAAATCAAATCAGGCACCAAATTTTAAAACATCCAGACATCTAGGACAGAATAAATCAACATTAAAATCTTAGATATCTAAAAATCTTAGAAATTTTTAAAGATTTAAATTATTACTTTTACCACAATACCACCACTTCAGCGCTTAAAGACTACAAGCACATTTCAACCTTCAAGTATCACTGGAATCAATTTACCAAGCTTGAGACCCTTGAGACAATCGATGGTTAGTTCCTGGCCAGTTCTAACAATCAAAGTCACTTGGTCTTTGGCTTTTTTGAACCATTTGTTTTATTAAGATTACAATTTACTTACATTTGATCCTTTTAGTTACTCTTTCCAAGCTGTTCAAGATACCAATTTTATACTGATGTTTCATTCTATCGTGTTGTGCAATTCAGATTTGTGATACCCATTTTTTATACACCTTTGCTCCTGTTTTGGATTGCTTATGTTGCTTATGTTGTTGGCGCTTAAGTCTATACCCATTTATGCTGATTTTGTTTGTTTTGGAAGCTATATTTGCTATAAATTGCTATCATATATAACTTTACATCATCTTCTATCAATATACTAACTACAGGTCCATTTCTATTGTCATTGTGGTATTAAAATTGTTGTTTCTTGAGATGATTTTGGCGGCTGAAGGTAAGTTCATTCAAATTATTTAACAATGGTATTCTACAAGGTTTTAAGAGCTTTTATCATTTCATTCTTACTCTTTCTGATACAACAAGGTTTCAAAGACTTGTGTCAACTTCATATTTGATCAATTAGTTATTTAAAAGTTGTGTATAGTGTGTATTATATAGTTATATAGTTATTTTAATTCAAATTAATTCCGACCAAATTAATATATTGTAGACCCTATAAACCTCCAGACCCGAAAAACTACAGAGACTCCAGAGCTCGCTAGACCAGCCAGATTTTATCTTCCAGTCCCTTAAATCGAGCTCAAGATTCGGGTGAAACTTTCTAAAGCCGAATCCTGAGTTCGAATTGCGTCGTGCAACACCATAGTTAAGCGCGAAAGTTACCCATACAAAAAAACGAGCTATCTGAGTACCAGTGTAATTATTAATTATAATAATATATAATTAATTATAATCGATTATTTGAACTCTTATGAAAACCATACACAAGTATAATATTTCATTTTCTTGTTTTTTGAATACGTTATCCAATTTCATGTCACCATGTGATTCTATGTACCCAATAAGTACTATCTTTGTACGTACTACGTACCGGTGATAGAACTTATAAGATATCCAAAATTTGTTTTGAGATTGCAATATGGTTTCAAATACCATGTGCCATGATATCCAAATCAATATACACATATACAATCTGATGGGATTGAAGAGATCATTTAATATGTGATCCTGATATATTCTAAATCAGTTGTATTATACTTATTTTCATATATGATCTATATTCATGTAGTATTATATTACACCGACAATATATATAAACATTTCATAAATTCTTTTTATACCCAGTGAAAAATATATACTATATATGCTAAAAACAGATTATAAATTAGAATACAAAATCAAAAAAGAATACCTTATGATCCTATGATGATGATATTGATGATGATGAAAAAGCAGCTTGTTGATTAATATATATGGAGGATTCGTTTCATGTCATAACAAGTCATATTTCTATATTTTTATTTTTTTGTCTTTTTTTCTATTTCATTGTTGTTCTTTAAACTTTCTTTTCTTTATTGTTGTAAATTTTGAGCCTGTTGTTGACCTTCATAATCACCTAAATTTAATAATAATTGAGCTAAACATTTTTTAGAACTTGTATCATCTTTTAAAGCTTGATGGAAAGTTTGATCTTTTAAAGATTCTGGTAAACATTTTCTTAATGCAGTTCTTGCATCTGGATTATCACTTAATCTTAAATAACATCTAACAACATGTTTTAATAATCTTGAACCTTCTTGAGTTAATAATTGATCAACCATTGCTTTTAATACTGATGCAACTGCTGCAAATCTTTCATAAGTTTGACAAACATATGCTAATCCTGCATCATCAACAAGAATTTTTTGAACAATAAATATAGCAACTGTTTTAGATAATTCTGATGATGATTCCATAATTCTTAAACATAATGGAATAATTTCAGTTGTTAATAAAAATGAAATAACTTCAGGTGTATCATTTTTAACTAATGCTCCAATAACTCCTAAACTTGTTAATCTTAAATATTCAAATGGACGTTGTTTAGAATTTGTATTTAAAAATGGATATAAAAATAATGGAATATGTGCATTTAAAAATAAATTTCTTGTTTCTTGATGTGCTGCAACACATTGTAATAAAGCTAATGCATTACAAACTCTACTTGATGCTGCTGAAGTTAAATTTGGTGGTGATAATAATGGATAAACTGATACTATTTCATCTAATAATGAAGTCATAACACCAAATGAATTCCATAATACTATTGGTAAATCATCATATTGTTCTCTTTTTTTACCCAATTCTAATAAAGCTTGTTCACGATTTGGGCCATAAGATAATTCAACTATCCATTGATAAACATTTTTATCATCTAATGCTCTTGGACCTTCTGAAACTGATGTTGCTAAACTTGGTTGAGGTATTTGACTTGAAAGACCTGTTGAAGTCATACCTGATGGTATTTGTTGTTGTTGATCTTGTGGAAATCCTGAATTAATCAATTGTTGTGGGACTGAATGAGGTGTTAATGATTGTTGATGTAATTGTTTAACTGGATTAATTGGACTCGCAGTTTGTTGTTGTTGTAATAATGGATTATTTTGATTAAATGGTGGGAATTGAGCTTGATTTAATATAGGTTGATGTTGAGGTTGTTGAGATAAAGTGTTCATAGCACTATTTGGCAATGGATTAGATAAATTGAATGGTTGAGAGATGTTTCTTTGTTGTGTATTTCCTTCTGAATAAATTGGACGTTGTTGCTGATACATTATCAGACCTTATAAAAAACAAAACACCAATAATTATAATCTTTTTTTTCTTGTTTTTTTAAATATATATCTATAAGTTAAAAAATCAATTTTAATATCAATATTAATATTCACTTTTTTAGTTGTATTATCAATTACTTTTCTTTCCACTTTACTTAATTTGTTTCATTTCTAGTCACAGCTTTTTTTTGCGGTTGATGAAGTTTCGCCTTTACGCGATCAAGATTTTAAAAAGCAAAATTCCGAGGGGAAGAAAAGTCACATGAAAATCACATGTACACCGAGGGCAGTTATCTAGTATAAACTTTTTGATTCTCATTCAATTTTAAACACTTTTATCAACGCTCAGTGGGTTCACATGAATAGTCAACGAGTCAATGCTTGGATTTATGAGATTGGATAGCTACAAAATTTGGGGGTAGAGAGATTGAATTTTAATTCAGCCAAAAAAAACAGTGCCCTGATGTTCCTTTAAATCACGAACCATATAAGGTTCGTTAGGATCATTGATGAACATGTAATTACTAGAATTGAATTAAGGTTTCAAAGGAACAGTGGGTTAACTTCCATACACGATCAATTATAACTGTGATGATCTTTTTCATTGAATACACGAAACTATACTATGGTAAGCTAGATATCAAATCCAAAAGTTCTGTTAAGTAACTAGACATGCTAGACACCCTTATAAGTTATAATGTTATAATGACCACGATGTTAACCTACAGGTTTAACGTTTCAAGGTGTATGTGAACTTTTGCGATATTAAACAATTAATTTGCAGGGATTTAAACTGGTAAACTTTAAACTAGATCTTCAGATTCAAGGAGACTTTGTGTTTCTGTTAATTCAACCGGAGTACTGTATACACATGAGTAGCTTTAAATTATACCACTATAATCTATCGTGTGCAATCTGTTTTATATCGATTTCAAGGAATATATACCATACCCCAGAAGTAGCGATAGAGAATATTTACCAGGTACTTGTGTGCTTGGTATATATAATACTATAGGATCTATCGGGTTCTAATTAAATATATATTGTAATATTTCCCTTATACTATATGAGCAGTGAACACTTATTGAACCCTTTTAAATTTCAAAAATGAAACATTTTGATTTGTGTATTTAAAAACATAGAGTTGAAAACATGATATAACAAAAGCAGCACGATGATCGATCATTAAAGATCTTCATGAGAGAATTGAATTTGTAACAAAATAAATTGATAATTCGTGAATCAATGAGAATTTTTTCGCGATCATATATACTAAACAAGACCGGGAATTTACAATTCAACATATTTTTGACGTTATTGGCGTGAAAAGATAAACATTCAAAAAGTTTAAAACCCTAAAAATAGATAAGAATATCAACAAATCGATATACAAGATAAGTAGATGACCCCTTTGAATACTTGCAAAACATGGACATATATTAACCATAACCCTTACATAATAACTATAGACTCAATTTTAATTCAATATAAACTGTTTACAAGTTGTTTGATACTCTCAACACCTCAACTTCATATCAAAAGACCTAATGATTTTTAAATTTTTTGCGAAATGCGTTTTCCATGGCGTTCTGCCAAATTCCCTAAAACAGAACTAGATTTGTTTTGGGAAACAAGGCGCGCATCCCGATTGGGAAACTACCATAGTAACTTAAATTTATGACACTACCATCTAATATTTTCTTAAAGTTATGCGTTAATCATAAAAAAATTCCCAACTCTACGGATCATCAGTTTATGTGTGTATAAATACAATGAGAAATCCGCCTCTTTTGTTATTTTTTTAATTCTTCTCATTTCTCTTCTTTCTTAATTCATATATTCATATACCCAAACTAATAACATAATATAAAATGTCTGACGCTGTTGAAAAGAAAGTTGAAGAAACTGTCCAACCACAAGTTGATGCTGTTGAATCAAAAGCTCAAGAAGTAACTGAACAAGTTCAAGAATCTTCAGAAACTGCTCAAAAAGAAGCTACTGAAACCGCTGAAGAATCAAAAGATAAAGTTACTGAAACCGCTGATGAAGCTAAAGAAGATGCTTCTAAAAAAGTTGATGAAGTTAAAGATGCCGCTAAAGATGCTAAAGATGAATTAACTACTAAAGAAGGTGAAGCTCCAGCTGCTAAAAAATCAATTTTAAAAAGATTTGTTGCTAAATTGAAATCAATTGTTTCAAGTATCAACTAGATTCAATTGAATATGTTTTTTATTTGATATGTCTACATATATGAAATGGTTTCTCATGTATCGTATGATGATTTTTCGTCAGGGCGGTTAATGCTTCAAGGTGTCAATTTTACTATTATACATGGTAACGCTTTATATATTCATTTGGAATTACAATCAAAACAATATTTCAATTTTTAATGCTGGTTTTGTTTATTTTTATATATCATGATGGTTTTTTATTTATTTTGTCAATCATTTCCCTCTTTAATTGAGCTAGAAGAATTTTTCTAATAACTAATACAATAATAATTCAATAAAATAATTCTTCTACATACGTTGAATTGTAGACTGAATCATCAAAGCATTCAAATCGTTTTAGTTTTGTTTCAAACATTAATGCGGCTAGTTATACATTCTTTGAAACCCCTAGCGCTTGTTTACAGATTTTCTACGAGAATATCACGCGTCAGAATGTTTTAAATTTTGATATATAGCCTCATATTAAAAAAATCGACCAATTTATAACTAGACATTATAGATTCCCTAATATTCAGATACAACAACAACTAATTGTTGACTAGTAGCCTCTAGCCTCTAGGTTCAAAATTTTCACTGAAATATGTTTCCATTCATGTAATTGAATGTACATGGTTCATTCTCTAGACAAAGCCCGCACAAATATGTCAATATTTTAGCTGGCCAGCGCCTAAAGCCTTACAAGAATAGAACGTTCAACGTATAGTTATCCAACAAGGATTAAATTTAAGAAAAAGACATCTATATGAGTACTTATTGATGGTCATAATACTTTACAAGAGAGCCACCTTGTTACTTAATTGATCTTTACGATTCATCATGATGAATTAAACACGTAGTTAATATATATGCCCTTATTCAATTTTACAAAATTTTGACGTGTCTTTGAACAGTTATGCATATGGTTTCAGAAAAAAAATTTCAACGATTCTGGAATCTTGCAAGATGCATGTATAGATTCTAGCTCTTTCCAATCGCACAAAGGTTCAAAGCTATACTTTTTGGGTCTTACTACAAAGGCTGTTGATATAATTCAATAATATTAAGTGTTTGAACTGCAATTCAATTTAATACATAGTGGCGTTATAATCAAAAAATTCTAACAACAATAATGAACTGATCATATATCTTTTCGCAAAATCAAAACAAAAATGTAAAAAAAAAAATATAAAATTCCGAAAAATGCAAGTTTTTACGCAATTATTTTTACAAGATCTCATAATTTCCTAATTCAGACAAAAATGACAAAAAGTGGCAAAAACTTGCACCGCAATCGCGAAATAATTACTTAAAAATTGAAAATATTTTGAGGCCAAGTTAATAAGATGAAAATTATACTAATTATTTGGGATGATTCTTTAAAAGTCAAGTAATTGCAATTTGCGATACAAATAGTTAAATCAAAGATCAAGCTATAGTCCAACTATCAATACGGGCATAACACTTAATTGACGGTAAAATCCTATACAATAATGCAAGTCTTCAACAATCCATCAACTTATGTTAAAGGATAGTATAGTCTCTTATATAATATTTGAAATTATTTAATTATTTGACATAACCTTGATGATCTGTGTATATATTATTGAAATACTTCATGGTCATATCCATTCATGATCACTTATGAATTATCAAGTACTTATATATCCAATATGATTTATAATCTTTTCCAAAACAAAGATAAAACTTTATCAATTTATTTGGGAAAGGTATATAATGGTTGTTAAACTTGTCAGATTGCCATTTGCACCCACCCATATTTATCCCTTTCGAAAAAGTTCATAAATAGGGTCAAGATCATCGCTCCTTTAATAAAACAATAATAATCTCCAAAGGAAACAATATTGAATATAAACAAAAAGGCAAAAATTAAAATAGATGACTAAACCGCTAAGGATTATAGACAAGCTAAATCAATATTCTCACTCTAGGGCACAAAGGTATACAACTCATCAACCAAGTTGGATTCAGTGGCTCGTTTGAAGAGTCAAAGAGGGACGTAAACTATAGAAATGATCCTACTGTTGGAAAATGTGTTAGTATTCTGAAATCTTCTTTATGATCCAAAGTTATGGGTATAATACATACTGAAGTACGTCGACAAAGAAATTTAAAAAAGGTAAAAGTTATAAAATTTTGGGGGATTTGATTTCTTATATAGTATTTGAAAAAATTTCTTGCGTAATGCACGATAGAAATTGACAGTGAATATTCGCGCATTTTATTATACTAATAAATTCAGGGCATCTTAAAATTTGAGGTATAAAAGATATTGAAAAGCTGGCCGATACAACTATAATTACTTATTATAACGAGATCATTACCTCAATTATTTAACCGCTACTCTTTGAGAGTATATCAAGGTATGAGTTGGTAATTTATCTGCCATATGTGTTCATGATCACATAGTTAATTGCACATGGAGGTTGAATCATGAGAAGTTTATACCAAATATGGTATATACGTGAAAAAAGACAGATTTCTCGATGAAAGATTATATCAGCTTGCCTTTTGATCTTTCTCTATAATGAATTACAAATGATTCATTTGGTTAACTCTGCTATTAAAAAAATTGGTACAAAATGTTTGATTGGGTAAACTCATATATTTATGGTAACACTAGTAGAAATTCAATTAATGATGAGCTTAAATTTGACATATCTTCAAATGAAGCCATAGAATATTTCCAAACCTTAACTATCGAAGAACTCAAAGAACAATTTGAACTTCATTTTGCGCCAGTTAAAAGTCAATTGAAGAATTATGGAATTGTTCGTTGTGAATCCAAGAAATTTTGTTCATTAATTTTAAATGATAATCTTTCACCATCTTTCAAAATGAATCATATATTTGATATAGTTTGTTTTAACTTATCTGGTTATGAAAAATGCTTTCTTTATCTCAGACCTAAATATGGATCGAATTGGTCTAAAAAGAAGATCAAATTTATGGAGATCATAAGTGCACATTTGAATATTATTATCATAAAGAAGAAGAGTATAACATTAGATGATGTTATTTCTGATCTAAAAATCAAAATTAATTGTTCAATGGATCAAAGAATTTTAATCCCTGATAATCACCGTGAACAAGAACCTCTATATATCATGTACAACCCAAAATCAGCAATGAATTTTTATCAAAATGTTGAGAATCTTTCTAAAATGACTCAAATGATTGATTTATATAAATCAAGAATTGAGAATAATCCATGGCAAAGTTATACATTAATTAAAGTTGTACCTAAATTACATCATCATAATGATGTTAATGGTGGAAATGTATTTAATTCAAATAATTTTTTACAACATCATGAATTGGATTATAACAAACCCAATGAAGTATTTATCTTTATTGATACAGCAGCTGATGGACTTCGTCAAAGCCATTATAAAAAAATTATCAAACCAATTAATTCAGCTAAATCAATTTACAGGTCTTATCATACTTTAAAATCTCCTAAAGAGATGTTAATTCAGATTTTGGGGGAAGATTTCAAAAGTTGGTTTTTTTATATGCAAGAGTTACTAATCAATAAACATTTGAATATTGTTGAAAATAGAAATAGAAGACCATCATATTTCAAAGGATCAGCTAGAATTCATCCAGATTCAAATATTTCTGAATTTGTTCAAGTTGGATATAAATTGAATTTATCAAATGAATATATAAAATCAGTTTGTATGTCACCTGGTATCTTACCTAGTTATGATGAGATTTCTGGGTCATGAATTTGTATATAGAAGTGACATGATTTAGATATATAACAAATATTTGTAGAAGTAACGTCGGTCCTGGTGAAGCTGGTGATGTTTTAATTAGACATTTGTTAATTGGTAGTTGGTTCAGATACGCAACAGTATAGGCTATGTATCCATGACACAATGTAACTTCAATAAACTTGACTTTGAATTCTTGAATGTAATCTGATTAATAAGGCATGACATTTGATCTAATAAACTTTTATAACATTTGATAAAAAATTTGATCAATGATAATCCTTGTGGTTGTTAATAACTTGATAGATCTCTTACTAATATAAATTCGATTTAATTATAACGATAATAGTGAATGGATTTGATGATAAGAAGCTTTCTTTGTAGTAATAATTGATAATTCTTTAATAATTGATTTTCTTTGTAAATTGACTTTCTCTCTAAAATATATGACAATAGTTCTGTGATATTTGCTAATAATTGGTGAGAATTGAGAAGAGTTAATCGTAATTAACAGTAATTGATAATAATTGATAATGATTGATAGTAATCTATAGTGAATTCATAATTATTCCTTCAACAATTGATATGAAGTCTTAATTCTTGTCAAAATAGTAATGGAAGATGATTCATAACTTCATAGTCTTTTGATTTATTGATCTATTTTAATGAATTATAATTACCAGTAAAATAACTCTTATTATAATATTTGAATAGATATTTTTGATTTCTATAGTCAAATTAACCTTAATGACAGCCTCATTTTTTTGAATTTGATATTCATAGATCATTATATACCTCGATAACTATATTTAAAAGTCATTAATAATTTGATAATTGGATTGATAAAATTAACTAAGAATAATTTGATCTGTAGTAACTTCCATGTAAGCCTGTAATATAACTTGATTCAATATTTGAAATAACATACAATTCACATCTTATAGCTTGAGCATTTGTTCGAATCTTATATTTTATTTAATATGAATCGTAGTAATATAAAATTCCTTGAGTATATTTTTGTGTCATAGTGATTTTCATGATTGTAAAGTCTCTTTTTAAATCTCGTTCTTATACTTAATAATACAATATAATATTCGGTCTTCTAATATGACATTGTAATAATCTAATCTTAAATACTGTAAGTACTTTTATCTTCTTTTGAACAATTTCAACATCTTCAATTTTTGACATGGGCATGTTTATTTTTAATATGTGCAATTATATTGTATATCTTTAAGCCATGGTAGCTCATGGAATTTAAAGTGTACCTGCAC